>NC_056731.1:1783112251-1783199751 GCF_019279795.1 Protopterus annectens
ACCACATAACCAACAGTACAAAACACGAAATCCCACATGCCGACAACGAAATAACCGACGGTACACAAACACGAAACCTCATACACTTCACACACCACAATCAACAACCAAAACACATTCCCGTCCAAAACCACATACACAACACAAGCACACCAAAATCCCTACAAACCCACACTAAACCATACATACACAACTACCTACAACCCTGACCCAAACCCTAACCCTAAGGTCCGTCACTACCGCACTTACCTGACCCGCTCCTAACCTAACTCACTTATCCGCTAACCCAAACACAATCACTACCGCACACTTACCTGACCCGCTCCTAACCCTAACTCACTTAACCCACCCCTATCCCCACTTACCTTACTCGCACCTAACGTCCGTCACTACCGCATACTTACAGCCTTTTCCCATTTCGGCATCCTCGGCCGGTGCTTTCATCCGTCGGTCGGTCTTCTGCTTGTCGATCTTCTAGGTCCCGTCGCGTCGGTCTTCTGCGCTGTCGATCTTCTGGGGCTCGCGATTTCCCTGTCGATGTTCCGGCGTGTCGTTGAAGTGAGGTAGAACCATATATATACATATATATATATATATATATATATATATATATATATATATATATACATATATGTGTATATATATATATATATATATAGATATATAGATATTTATTTATTTTTTATTTTATTTTTATTTTACATTTGTTGACCAGGCTAGTCCAGCTGGATATATGTCCATTTTCAGTGGAGGCCCGGGGAGAAAAGCTCCAAAGGTTATAACAGGTCAGGGGAATAAGAAAAATTACATAGAAGTTACACATATCAAAACAAAACAAAACAAATAATTGCAATACACAATTTATAATATCATCCCGTAGTCTAAAATAATACATAGTCATAAACATTTTTTTTTTTTTTTCCCATAGTATATTTGAGATAAGTTGTATTTACAAGGATATTATGTCCATGGGGATAAGTCAGGATGTGTTATAGTGAGAAGGAAATATTGAGGTATTTATATATATATATATATATATATATATATATATATATATATATATATATATATATATATTCATATCACTTCAATGAAAGACTATTTCACTGACACCCATTTCACTGAGACCAAATCACCTGAAGTTCATTTTACCTAGAACTCATTTCACCTAAAACTCATTTCACTGACAAGTAGTACTCTAAGGCAAGTCAAAGGTAAATGTTATTTTCCCCACTGTAGTGCGATCTTGGTTTTAGTATATATATATATATATATATATATATATATATATATATATATAGTTGGGGGGCACAGCCCCCCACATTGAGGGGTGTGGGAGGCGCAGCCCCCTATCTAGTTGGGTTTTACTAAATTATGCAAAACAAAACCAGACAACAGAAAACCAAATTAATTGGGGAGCTATGTCCCCCACATGCCTCGATGTGGGGTGCTGTGCCCCCTCCAACTATATATACTAACACCAGGATCGCAATACAGTGTGGAAAAGGACATATACCCTTGACTTGCCTTAGAGTACTACTTGTCAGTGAAATGAGTTTTAAGTGAAATGAACTTTCAGTGAAATGAACTTTAAGTGATTTGGTCTTAGTGAAATGGGTGTCAGTGAAAAGGTCTTTCAGTGAAGTGATACAAATCCATATATATATATATATATATATATATATATATATATATATATATATATATATATATATCGAGAGAGAGAGATATTAGCTCTGAGGTCTTACAATTTTGGGGAAAGGGATATCCCCTACCCTGTGTACCTTTTATCTCGCACAACTGTTGACCATCTACATATGACAGCCAAGGTGGGTTTTCAATACACAGGTCAACCATAAGACAATTCAATTTATGCTGGAACAACCATATATAAATATATCTATATTTATAGCTATATATGCAGAGAGAGATAAATATAGATATAGCTATAGATATAGGTTTAGATATATTTACACATACATAAACACACATACACAAACACACATACTCACTCACACAAAATACACAAAACATACACACACATATATCCATGCGGTTCTACCTCACATAAACGAAACACCACAACACCGACAACGCAATCACCGACACCACATAACCGACAGTACAAAAACACGAAATCCCACATGCCCGACAACGAAATAACCGACGGTACACAAACACGAAACCTCATACACTTCACACACCACAATCAACAACCAAAACACATTCCCCGTCCAAAAACCACATACACAACACAAGCACACCAAAATCCCTACAAACCCACACTAAACCACACATACACAACTACCTACAACCCTGACCCAAACCCTAACCCTAAGGTCCGTCACTACGACACTTACCTGACCGCTCCTAACCTAACTCACTTATCCGCTAACCCAAACACAATCACTACCGCACACTTACCTGACCTGCTCCCTAACCCTAACTCACTTAACCCACCCCTATCCCCACTTACCTTACTCGCACCCTAACGTCCATCACTACCGCATACTTACACAGCCTTTTCCCATTTCGGCATCCTCGGCGTCGGTGCTTTCATCCGTCGGGTCGGTCTTCTGCTTGTCGATCTTCTAGGTCCCGTCGCGTCGGTCTTCTGCGCTGTCGATCTTCTGGGGCTCGCGATTTCCCTGTCGATGTTCCGGCGTGTCGTTGAAGTGAGGTAGAACCATCCATGCACATGGAGATTATCCAGGCATGATCAGATCTAAACGAATAAAACTTTATGTTATACCTTTTCCCTTCTTCTCACTCTTTATTTTAGAATCACTCTTTGTATTTTGTAATGTGTATCTCATCTACTGTCATCCACAATCCTTTTTTTCTCATAGCTGATTTCTGTAATCTACTTTTTATGTCCAAAACAACTATACACTCTCTCTCTGTCTGTGTTACTTATACCTACCTTCATATGTAAATGTGTATATATGTAAATAGACGAACAACAAGAAGTAATATTTGACAAATGTAGGGCAAGATCAGATATACTTTGTCCCTGAGCTGTTTTACAGACTAATACTAATGAACCACCTGTTTTACATCCATGACCAGTTTTTCCCATATTTTGTTAACATACATAAATTGTTATTTTGTATTCTCTTATTATATATTATTGTATCATACTATTGTATTATATGGAGTTTTTCTCTCCAGTCCTCCACTGAAAATCTGTTTCTCACCCAGTCGGAGTTTCCTGGGAATCAAATGTCAAATAAATAAATAAATACATAAATAAATTGTAGAAACACAAAACAAGACAAATCAAAGCTGTAAATGTACTGTATCTGCTGGCTTTCCTGACATGACTGCTGTAAATGTACTGAATATGGTGACTGTCCTACCATTACTGCAGCAAATGTACGGTATAAGATGACTGTCCTGACATGACTGCTGTAAATGTACTGTATCTGGTGACTGTCCTGACATGATTGCAGTAAATGTACTGTATCTGGTGATTGTCCTGACATGACTGTTGTAAATGTACTGTATCTGGTGACTGTCCCGACACGACTGCTATAAATGTACTGTATCTGGTGACTGTCCTACCATGACTGCTGTAAATGTACTTTATCTGGTGACTGCCCGGACATGACTGCTGTAAATGTACTGTATCTGGTGACTTTCCTGACACGACTGCTGTAAATGTACTGAATATGGTGACTGCCCTACCATGACTGCGGTAAATGTACTGTATCAGGTGACTGTCCTAACATGACTGCTGTAAATTTACTGTATCTTTTACTATCCTGACATGACTGCAGTAAATGTACTGTATCTGGTGACTGTCCATACATGACTGTTGTAAATGTACTGTATCTGGTGACTGCCCTGACATGACTACTGTAAATGTACTGTATCAGGTGGCTGCCCTGACATGACTGCTGTAAATGTACTGTATCTGGTGACTGCCCTGACATGACAGCTGTAAATGTACTGTATCTGATGACTATCCTGACATGACTGCTGTAAATGTACTGTCTCTGGTGACTGCCCTGACACGACTGTTGTAAATGTACTGTCTCTGGTGACTATCATGACATAACTGCTATAAATGTAGTGTATCTGGTAACTGCCCTGATACTTCTGTACGTGTAGTGTATTTGGTGACTGTCCTGACACAACTGCTGTAAATGTACTCTATCTGGTGACTGCCTTGACACAACGTCTATAAATGTACTGTATCTGTTGACTGCCTTGACACGACTGCTGTAAATGTACTGTATCTGGTGACTGTCCTGACATGACTGCTGTAAATGTACTGTATCTGTTGACTATCCTGACATGACTGCTGTAAATGTACTGTATCTGGTGACTGCCCTAACATGACTGTTGTAAATGTACTGTATCTGGTGACTATCCTGACATGACTGCTGTAAATGTAGTGTATCTGGTGACTGCCCTGATATGACTTCTGTAAATGTACTGTACCTGGTGACTGCCCTGGCACGACTGTTGCAAATGCAGTGTATCTGGTGACTGTCCTGACATGACTGCTGTAAATGTAGTATATCTGGTGACTGTTCTGACATTACTGCTGTAAATGTACTGTATCTCGAGACTGCCCTGACACCACTGCTGTAAATGTGCTGTATCTGATGACTATCCTGACATGACTGCAGTAAATGTACTGTATCTGGTGACTGCCTGACACGACTGTTGTAAATGTACTGTCTCTGGTGACTATCATGACATAACTGCTATAAATGTAGTGTATCTGGTAACTGCCCTGATACTTCTGTACATGTAGTATATTTGGTGACTGTCCTGACATAACTGCTGTAAATGTACTCTATCTGGTGACTGCCTTGACACAACATCTATAAATGTACTGTATCTGTTGACTGCCTTGACACGACTGCTGTAAATGTACTGTATCTGGTGACTGTCCTGACATGACTGCTGTAAATGTACTGTATCTGTTGACTATCCTGACATGACTGCTGTAAATGTACTGTATCTGGTGACTGCCCTAACATGACTGTTGTAAATGTACTGTATCTGGTGACTATCCTGACATGACTGCTGTAAATGTAGTGTATCTGGTGACTGCCCTGATATGACTTCTGTAAATGTACTGTACCTGGTGACTGCCCTGGCACGACTGTTGCAAATGCAGTGTATCTGGTGACTGTCCTGGCATGACTGCTGTAAATGTAGTATATCTGGTGACTGTTCTGACATTACTGCTGTAAATGTACTGTATCTCGAGACTGCCCTGACACCACTGCTGTTAAAGTGCTGTATCTGATGACTATCCTGACATGACTGCAGTAAATGTACTGTATCTGGTGACTGCCTGACAGGACTGTTGTAAATGTACTGTATCTGGTGACTGCCCTGATACAACTTCAGTAAGTGTACTGTATCTGGTGATTGTCCTGACACAACTGCTGTAAATGTACTGTATCTGGTGACTGTCCTGATATGACTGCTGTAAATGTATTGTATCTGGTGACTGTCCTGACATGACTGCTGCAAATGTAGTGTATCTGGTGACTGTCCTACCATGACTGCTGTAAATGTACTGTATCTGGTGACTGACCTGACATGACTGCTGTAAATGTAGTGTATCTGGTGACTTTCCTGACATGACTGCTGTAAATGTACTGAATATGGTGACTGTCCTACCATGACTGCGGTAAATGTACTGTATCAGTTGACTGTCCTGACATGACTGCTGTAAATTTACTGTATCTGTTACTGTCCTGACATGACTGCAGTAAATGTACTGTATCTGGTGACTCTCCTGACATGTCTGTTGTAAATGTACTGTATCTGGTGACTGCCCTGACACGACTGCTGTAAATGCACTGAATATGGTGACTGTCCTACCATGACTGTAGTAAATGTACTGTATCAGGTGACTGTCCTGACATGACTGCTGTAAATTTACTGCATCTGTTACTGTCCTGACATGACTGCAGTAAATGTACTGTATCTGGTGACTGTCCTGACACAATTGTTGTAAATGTACTGTATCTGGTGACTGCCCTGACACAACTACTGTTAATGTACTGTATCAGGTGGCTGCCCTAACATGACTGCTGTAAATGTACTGTATCTGGTGACTGCCCTGACATGACTGCTGTAAATGTACTGTATCTGATGACTATCCTGACATGACTGCTGTAATTGTACTGTATCTGCTGACTGCCCTGACACGACTGTTGTAAATGTACCGTCTCTGGTGACTATCATGACATGACTGCTGTAAATGTAGTTTATCTGGTAACTGCCCTGACACGACTGTTGTAAATGTACTGTATCTGGTGACTGCCCTGACATGACTTCTGTAAATGTACTGTATCTGGTGACTGCCTTGACACAACTGCTGTAAATATACTGTATCTTCTGACTGCCCTGATATGACTGCTGTAAATGTACTCTATCTGGTGACTATCCTGACATGACTGCTGTAAATGTACTGTATCTGGTGACTGCCCTAACATGACTGTTGTAAATGTACTGTATCTGGTGACTATCCTGACATGACTGCTGTAAATGTAGTGTATCTGGTGACTGCCCTGATATGACTTCTGTAAATGTACTGTACCTTGTGACTGCCCTGACACAACTGTTGCAAATGCAGTGTATCTGGTGACTGTCCTGACATGACTGTTGTAAATGTAGTGTATCTGGTGACTGTCCTGACATGACTGCTGTAAATGTACTGTATATGGTGACTGTCCTGACATGACTGCTGTAAATGTACTGTATCTCGAGACTGCCCTGACACAACTGCTGTAAATGTGCTGTATCTGATGACTATCCTGACATGACTGCAGTAAATGTACTGCATCTGGTGACTGCCCTGACAGGACTGTTGTAAATGTGCTGTATCTGGTGACTGCCCTGACACGACTTCTGTAAATGTACTGTATATGGTGATTGCCCTGACACAACTGCTGTAAATGTACTGTATCTGGTGACTGTTCTGATATGACTGCTATAAATGTATTGTGTCTGGTGACTGTCCTGACATGACTGCTGCAAATGTAGTGTACCTGGTGACTGTCCTAACATGACTTTTGTAAATGTACTGTATCTACTGACTTTCCTCACATGACTGCTGTAATTGTACTGCATCAGATGACTGCCCTGACATGACTTCTATAAATGTACTGCATCTGGTGACTGTCCTGACATGACTGCTATAAATGTATAGTACCTGGTGACTGTCCTGAAATTAATATTGTAAATATTTAAGTTGTATTACCAGAATAGTCTATGGTTTGATTGAAGAAATTGACTTTGGCTGGTATTTATATTCGGGTACTTCATAAATGCATTATGGTTATTTGTGAGTAGCCCTACTAGACATAAATGGAGACAACTTCAGAATAGGTTACTTGTGTTGAACAAGCAACAGCAAAGTTATTTTTAAAAGCACGCCCATTTATGATAAAAGTTAAACTATATAAAATTTAGTGTTAGGAATTTGTAGATTAATAACCAACAGCCTGAAGGTTCATATTATTTCTCATGCATTCGAGTACCAGGGCTGAGCATGGCTAAGCAGAGTCATACTTGAAAATTATAAAAGAAGTGGTGGTCTGTGCAGCATGTATAATCAAAATTAAAAAAGGGGGTTACAATATTTTATATAGTTTTATTAAAGAATAGAGACTACAAAGATTGAAAAAAAGGGATACAAATAAAGAGGGGAACATGGAAGAAAAACATCAAGATGGTTTGTGCTGGAATAGGTGGGAGAGAAGGTGTTCTATGTTTATATTAAGGGATAGACCCCCCTACTTTGTAAATATTATTTTATATGAAAAAAAAACAACAAAACAAAAACAATCATTTGGCTCAACACAACTCTTCCTTGCTTTTTCTTGTTTGTGATATAAATGTGACCTGCTGAAAAGATAGGTATGTATCCCAGAGACTATGTCTTTTCTAGAACAGGCTCCTCCTCTTTGTGAAGTAGAGCTCCTTCCTAATCCAATTCAAGTGTAACTTGGACAACTGAATAGGAAGCAGGAAATTCATCCCTGCTTTAGCACATATGCCTCTGAAGGACACAGGCAGCCAGTAAATGGTTTATCTCCCAGGCCCACAGGCCCCTGCTACTAAATATTTAATCTCCCAAGCCCCTGCTAACTTATCAAGGGGACTAGAACTTGTCAAAGATTTGGGATGCATGGCTACGCTTAAAGAGGTCATTGTGGTTGCTAGCCTAGTAAAGCCCTAGGAACCTATAGAGGTTAGTGTAGGCAGGAAATAGGTGAGAAGCTAATGGACAAAGGACAAATGATAAAGAAAGAAGGACTGAGGAAGAGATGCTGCAGGGGTCCCAAGGCCACAGAGCTTCAAACACTTCCACTAACAGATAGTGGTGTAGTGGAGGACCCTGTGTTAGGGGGCAACGGCCTGTTTTGGTGCAGTGGCCAGGATTAACAGGGAGAACATGTATTTGACATGTGAAGAGAGGCTTCAACAGGCTGAATCCATCTGTCCACTATCTGCTGCAGTATGTCCTCTACCAAGTTCTGAAGCCCCATTTCTGTGAGGCTTGCCAGGTTGCAATTTGCTGGAGTGCCTACAAGACTGGTTCCACTGCTCTGACCATCCCTGTTCACCTCTTAGTGCAAGAAATCTGGACAATGCCTGAAATAATGGGGGAACAAGGGCCCAAAACTAGGGACGATTTTAAATATTGCTCTTAGAAACTTAAAAAGTTGATAGAATAGCAAGATTTGTCTTAGCATGCATTTTTACTGAAGAATATGAAGTCTGAAACATCAAAATGCACTCTCTCGAGGCACTCCTAAAAATGGAGAACATCGATATCTGTGCAGTAACTGAGACCTGGTTCAAGGCTCTAGAGAGCACCCCTGCAATATCAGGCTACAACTCTTACCACACTTTTCAGCCACCAAACCAAGACCGAAACACTAAAGGTGGAGGAGTGTCCATATTCACCAAGGATATTCACACCTCCAGGCTAGTTGCCCAACACAATGCATCTGAAATTCACCAGGTGCAACTAACACTAGATAAGACTGCAATCCAAATTGTAGCTTGCTACAGATCCCCCACCATGCTCCAAGATTCTCACTACACCTATCTAAACATACTGGAAAATATTAAGATACAACCAAACACCCTAATACTGGGTGATTTCAACTATCCTGCTATTATCTGGGAAAACTACTCGGTTACCAACATCTTTTCCCAACGGTTCTTGGAATTTATAAATTCCAGTGCCCTGGATCATCTAATCCATTGTCCCACCAGAGGTTCCAATATCCTAGACCTGGTCATTACCAACATGGGAGATAGATGCTCCACACCAGTGGTCACCCCCTCATTGGTCAGGTATGACCATAAGTAAATCACCCTTGACATCCACATCCCACCCCCACCTCCCAGTAAGGAAACCTCCATAAAAAACTTCTCCAAAGCTAACTTCATGCTACTCAAGTCAGAAGTGAGAAACTTCATGACACCCATGCAGACAGGAGCTGAAAGTTCGACTGCTGAATCCTACACTAAGGTACTGTACGACCACTTCCACTCATTCATGAATCATGCCATCCCAAACAGAACCAAGACACTCTCCTCCAAAAAAAGGAAGCCAATCTGGTGGTCCCCCTGCCATAAACAAACTATACAACAGAAGAAAGAAACTGTTCCAGAAAAGAGGAAAATCCCAGGATGCAAAAAACTCCCTTACAGCCTCAGTAAGAAGCTGAGATCCCTCATAAAATCCTCCAAAGCTAGTTATGAAAATAAAATTGCCAAAGATTCCAAAGACAAGGTATTCTATAGTTATGTCAAGAATCTAAATGGCAATGCTCAGATATGCTCTGAACTAGAACAGAATGGCATTAAATATATTGATTCCAAGGATATTGCCAATATCCTGGCAGATCGATTTAGTGCCAACTTCACCCCCTCTCACCCCCTAAAGGGCCCATCTCAATACCAAAAGATTGCCAAATTCTGGTAGTCATGGCCACACAGGTAGAAACCGCACTCTCCAAAGTTAAGAATACAGCATCCATGGGACCAGATGACATCCCGGGCTGTGTACTACATGAATTACAAAATGAACTGGCACCTCACCTAAGTGTCATGTTTAATCACAGCCTCACCTCAGGTTTCGTGCCCACTGAGTGGTGCACAGCTACAGTTATCCCAGTCCACAAGGGGGGATCCACCTTGGATCCTGGGAACTACAGTCCCATCAGTCTGACGAGCCTGATCTGCAAGGGCATGGAACGCATTATCATGGAGCTTATAAACAAAGATATTGGCAACCTTCAAACACTGGACCCCACCCAGTTAGGATTTGTGAAGGGCCGATCATGTCTCCTGAACCTGATTGACTTCTTTGAATCAGTCTCCAGAGCTGTGGACGAGGGTAAGGCAGTCCACACAGCCTATCTGGACCTCGCAAAGGCCTTTGACACCATCCCCCACTCTGGAATCATAGATAGACTTACTAAGATGGGTATAAATCCCTATGTCACTCGATGGGTTGCCAAGTGGCTTACTGACAGAACCCAGACTGTAAAAGTAGCCGGCTCCAAATCCAGCTCCAGACAAGTGACAAGTGGAGTACCTCAGGGTTCAGTCCTGGGACCACTCTTGTTTGGCATCTACTTCTCTGAAGTAAAGGCCAACACTAAAGGACTCTAGCTAACAAAGTTTGCAGACGACTGCAAACTGGGAGCCATTACTGAATCCCCAAATGATGTGGATATTCTACAAAAGGGCCTTACAGAACCAGATACTTGGTGCCACAGCCATGGGCTCAATCTTAATGCCAAGAAATGTATAGTTATCCCCTTTGGGAAAATCCATGTGCCCATGAGTTACCACATAGGTGGCAGTACACTAAACATCGAAAGTGTGATGAGAGACTTAGGGACACAGGTGAACAGTGATCTCACCTTCGATAACCGTAATCAGGAAATCCTTCCATGTGGCACACCTCATCACTAAGGGCTTTTCATCCAGAAAAAAGGAGGTCATTGTCCCACTGTACTCATCCCTCGTTAGACCCATTATAGAATACAATGCCCTGTTTAGTATGTGCCTCACAAGATATCTGCAACACCTGGAAAGGCTGCAGAAATATCTCACTAAAAGAATCACAGGCCTAAAGCAGATGCCCTATACTGACCATCTAAAAAAACTCCAGCTATACTCTGTGTCATATCATCTACTCAGAGGTGATCTCTGCTTAACATACAAGTCCATGTCAAACCCTGAGCTGTTGGACATGCTCCACTTAAAGAAATCCCAATCCCTCAGAGCTACATGCTCCAGGGATCTAAACCTCATCATCACAATGAACAAAACATGCTGGAGGGATAGGTTCCTGACCCAGAGACTCCCCATACTCTGGAATAGACTGCCCATACATGTCAAGCAGAGTGGCTCCTTGGCCTTCTTCAAAAGGAACCTTGATGATTGGATAGAAGATAGAAAATTCACCCCGGGGATCACGTCAGTCACCCTGCTAGACAGGGGTCCAGGGAAGTAAATATTGTGGGAAGAAATATCCAGGGAATTGTTATGGCTAGGCTTGCATAGGCCCTAGAGCTGATAGCTTAGTACCAACTTATGAACCTATATATGTCATTATTTAGTGACTTCAGTCCTCAGATATTATGAGAAGCAGAACAAAAATATAAGGTAAAATTCTGGACATTTTATAAAAATCTGGACAGTGGAGAGATATGGATCTGACCTGCAAGCGTATCCCTGGACAGGCAGATAGTGAGCATCCCTTAACCTGGGAGATACATGCCTGGTCCACTCCTGAGGCATTTGAATCTGTAAAAAAAGTAAAATAAATCAGTGAGAAACAAAATAATAAAGGAGAAAGAAATGCATAATTAAAATAATAAAAACAGAGAAAGAAGTGGGAGGGAAAAAAAGAGTAAATGCACAATAAATGCACACATCATAATACATGCCATTTCATTTCTTATTATAATTAAATGTATATTGAAGTGAAACTTGCATACAGGAAGAGTTTGTGTATGCAATGGAAGTAGTCATTTAGGAAGTGCTTGTATACTTGGGAAGAAGTTATGGGCAGTGCTTATGCGTACTTCTGATGAATTAATTTGGAGAGTGACTATGAGTATTTGGGAGGGGAGTGTGTTTCTCTCAATTTCTGTGCATGTTTCATTGCCTGATTTTAATACAGTACTAAAACACTCTTTGTAATTATTAAAATAATAAATTAAATACAAAATAATTCTGTTTTTATTGACATATCTGTTACATTTGCTGGAAGTATAATGATTTCAGTGCAGTCCTTTCATCTGCTATAGTCAATATTATGACCACTAAAGAAAACAGTTTTAGAAAGAGTACAGCAGTTATACACTGACATATTTCTCACTCTTGTTTACACTAATTTCAGGATTTTGCTTCATTTGCTTAAGCTAAGTAGTGTAAACTTTCCATACACATTTCAAAATAGGTTAAGTTAAAATGCTGCACTTCTATAAATATTTTATATCTGTCTATCTCTCTCTCTCTCTCTCTATATATATATATATATATATATATATATATATATATATATATATATATATATATACATATATGTGTATGGTTCCACTTGAAACCATTGAGACCAGAACATCGATGTCCAGAACATCGAAGGTTCAAAGTGAACCACAGAAAAAGAAATAAACATTCAAAAACTATTTTATGCAGGGGGGCTTCGGCCCCCTGCACTCCCCACACCCCCCTACTTTAATATTCCAATTCCAAGATTGCACTACAGTGCTAAATGTGAGATTTCCTGTACCCAGTGCTAAATGGGAAAATTCCCGTACCCTATCTGCAATGCCAACACTCAGATGGGACACACACACAACATGCAGGGCACCTTGCTGCCCTGCATATACACCCAAAAATTACCATTTTTACTTCCCTGTCACTTTCACTTTGAACCTTCAATGTTCTGAACATCGATGTTCTGGTCTCGATGATTAGAACTTTGATGTTCTGAGCATTCGATGGTTTCAAGTGGAGGGCAGAGGAATGATACATTTTGTCATGAAAATGATTGTTTTAATAATCTGAATGCACTACAAGTAACATCTTAATTTTACTTGGCTAGATTTAGATGCCTTTATATAATTATGTGGTTTGTGCTTGCTATCATTTTTTATGAGAGTAGCAGGTACACTTAGCCAATGTTTTGTAGTTTAAAAATGATTACATCAAAAACTTATCACTGTGTGCCTGTGAAATAATGGTGGAAAATAAGAGATCAGAACAGAGAAAGGATAACTTCAGCCATTAGAAAAATTATGTCTTTATGGCAGCCCTTAGGACAAATGGGAAACTTCGTTTTGGTACATGAGGACCTAAAAAAAAGGCAGAGAGGGCAAAGGCCTGGAATCAGATATTTCCTGATACTAATGCTGTGTGTAGCAGAAATTGAACATTAGCACAGTACTAGAAGAGGGCAAATGATGTGGTAGGATTTGCTAGAAGGAAGCTCATCCAGAATGGAATTTCCTGTACCACCATGAGGGGCTTCATGCAATTATTCTGTTCATAGGTTGATAGGTTTATAGGAGGTTACTAGGCGAATGGCCTTAGAGCCCTTATAAGCCTATCCATATTATACCCAAGTTACCCTTACAGTCTAAGCCATATTATACCTGAGTTATCCCAAATGACTTAGATAGATGGACATTATTTGTAGAGAGAGTCCAAGGTCAACACCAACTACCTCTGTCCATAAGGGTCATGGATGCCACCCCTGGGGAGAATTTGCAGGTCTCATCCAATTGTCCAGGTTGCGCTTGAACATGGTCAGTGAGGAGCCATGCTTGATGTCAAATGGGAGTCTATTCCAGAGGAACAGCAATCTCTGGGAGGCATATCTGTCTCTCCAGCTTGTTCTGTTGATGTCACAGTCTAGGTTAAGACCTCTGGAGCAAGTGACTCCTGTCCTGTTTGATTTGTGGATGTGCAGAATTTCCATTAGGGCAAGGTTGAAGATTGCCCTGTAGGCAAAGCACAAGCCACCTCTCTGGAGCCTATAAGATACAGAGGACAGTGACAGGGCTTTCAGTCTGTCCACATAAGACATGGTTTGGAGGCCCTGAAATTTCCTTGTGAGAAACCTCTGTGGTTTCTCCAACTGCTGTAAGTGTCTGGTGAGGTACATGTAAAAGGGGGCATTGTACTCAATGAGTGGTCTAATGAGGGTCGAGTACAGTAGAGTTATAACATCTTAGACCTGGATGTGATGCCCTTACTTATGAGATGAGCACTATAAAAGGCTTTCTTTACCACTGTGGAGACATTGTGATCAAAGTTCAGATTTCTATCAACCTGAGTTCCCAAGTCTTGCAACACAGGTTTTGAGCTTAGGGGGGGTGCTGTCAATGCTGTAACTGGCAGGACATTTCACTTTGGCAAAGAGGATAATAATGTACTTTTTTGAATTTACTTTTAGTCCATGGCTTTGGCACCAATTGTTTGTCTGTGTTAGCCCCTTCTCAATATGTTAACATCATTGGAGGACTCAATGATTGCACCCAGTTTGCAGTCATCAGCAAACTTGGTAAGCCACAGTCCATCTACTTTTTTCTGAACTTCTGAAAGATAGATTCCAAACAGTAACGGCACAATACAGATCTTTGAGGTACGCCAATTGTGACTGGTCTGCTGGTAGAGGTGGAGTCCCAACTTTAATAATGTGAATTCTGTCTGTGAGCCAGTTGACTACTCATCTAGTAGCATAAGGGTTAATCCCCAGCTGGGCAAGTGTTTCAGTGATGCCTGAGTTGAGAATTGTGCAAGACCTTGGCTAGCTATGTCAAGATAGGAGGTATGCACTGTCTTACCTTCATCCATGGCTTTGGTAACATTCTATAAGAAGTCTACCAGGTTTAACAGGTCTGATCTACCCTTAATGAAGCCAAACTGGGTTATGTCAAGAGTTTGAATGTCACCTATGTCATTATTGGTAAGGTCCATGATGATTCTTTCTGTGGCCTTGCAGATGAGGCTGGTTAGGCTTATGGGTCTATATTTCCCAGGGTTGATTGATGGGCCACCTTTATGCACAGGAATTACTATAGCTGTTCTCCACTCTGCTGGAATATAACCAGTTCTCAGTCTATGGTTAAAGAGAGTGCCAAGGGGTTTCAATAGGTCTTGTTTTAAATTGCTAAGTAAGCAGCTTGGGATGTTGTCTGTTTCTACTAAGGCCATGTTTTTGGCCTTGGAGAATGCAGATATGACCTGCTCTCAAAAGATACTGGGAGGGGGGGGACTAATGTCAGGAATAGTTTGGGGTATGGCTGGTGGGAACAAGGGGATGAAATCTGTGGCAAATCTGTCAGCTAGTAGGTTGGCAATTTCCTCAGGTACCATATGAATGATACCATCCACAACTATTTTGGCAAATAGCTGGATGTTCTCTTTTAGATTCCTGACATAAAGAAGGCTAAAAATGCCTCATGGTTATCTTTAGCTAGGGATGCTCTTTTTGCTTCATAATTTACTTTAGAGGAATTTACAAGATATCTGATTTGCTTGTTCAAACTGTGGAGAGATTTTATTCTCTGCTGAGTCAGTTCCCTCTTGCTCTTAGACAGCAGTTTCTTCCTCTTGTTTATAACTTATTTATACTTGAGGTCCACCAGGGTGGCTTGTTTTTTTGGGAGGACCTGGTTTTGCTCCTGTCACATACTGCTGAGCTGAGTCTATACAGTTGTTTAGGTGTTTATACAAGGCATTTGTGTGCATCTCTGCATAGGAGTCAATGTTGGCTGTGTTTGCATGAGAAATACCTTCTCTCTATCTGCACAGATGGCTATGACACAGAAGACAGTGGCACAGGAATAATTAGTGGTGGTGTGGACACTGATGGATATGACCAATAGTTAGAGATTGTTTGGACACTGGCGGATATGACCAGTGTCTTCAGCAGCAATACTCATCTGCTCATGAAGGTTGGTGTAAAACAGTAATAGATATTTATATAGAGAACTGAATGCTAACAATGATTACATTAAACATGTGATGATTAATTATTAATAGGTGAACCCTGGACATAGGTTCATAGGTGGGTTCATAGGTAGGTACTAGGCTATCTGCCCAAGGGCATTTATAAGCCTAGCCAGAATGTGTTGGCTTTCGCCTTCCTTTTAGATTAGTTTCCTGAGTCTCTGTCCAGCAGGGCCACTGAAGTGATCCCAGGGGTAAATTTACGATTTCCCATCCACTCGTCAAGATTTCTCTTGAAGAGAGTTAGTGAGGGGCTTTGCCTAACATAGACTGGGATTCTTTTCCAGGGCAAGGGAAGTCTCTGGGACAGGAATCTATTCCTCCAGCATGTCCTATTTATTGTTGTGCTGAGGTTTAAATCCCTAGCGCGTGTGGCTCTAAGAGATTTGGTTTTCTTGAGGTGGAGCATGTCCATTAATTCTGGGTTAGACATGGCCTTGTACATCATGCATAGATCACATCTGAGCAGGCAGCAAGCAACCGAGTAGAGCTAGAGTTTCTTTAGTCGAGTTGCATAGGGCATCTGTTTGAGTCCCATGATCCTCTTGGTGAGGTACTTCTGTGGTCTTTCCAGCTGTTGCAGGTGTCGAGTAAGGTACATCCCATATGCGGCATATTACTCTATTATGGGCCTGATGAGCGATGAGTAGAGGGGCACAATAACTTCTCTTGATCTAGATGTGAACCCTTTTGTGATTAGGTGGGCTACATAGAAGGATTTTCTAACCACTTTGGCAATGTGATTATCAAAAGAGAGGTTGCTATCTACTTGGGTCCCCAGATCCCTAATTACATCTTCCATACTTAATGGATTACCACCTATGTGGTAGTTCGTGGGCACTTTGTTTTTCCCAAAGGGGATGACTATGCACTTTTTGGCATTTAGCTTGAGGCCATGATTCTGACACCAGGTATTCATCTCTGTGAGACCCTTCTGGAGGATGTCTGTGTCAGCCGGGGAGTCAATTATTGCCCCTAGTTTGCAATCATCTGCGAACTTGGTTAGCCATAGTCCTCCCGTGCTTACCTGTTCCTCAGAGAACTATATACCAACATCAGCACAGAATGACAATGACGACAGTGTTTGTGGTAAGTGTCCCACTCACACCTTTATAAGCATACAGTAGGGTATGCTATTTCATTATTAGTAATGTTTTCAAATCATTTTTTAACAGATTCAGCATCAGAAACAAATAGTTCACCTCTACCAATAAAGCTGGATGATAGCAGCGGAATGGGGGCTGCTGCTGATGATGATGATGGTGTTTACATTTATGAGGCAGCCTGAGGAAAGTTGCAAGCAGTCTACAAGTTTAATGGTCATATCTCAGACAGCACAACATGTTAGTAACTGCAAGTGATGTGACAGTGCATCACAAAATCATGCACATGATGATATTAAACTCAGCCTTGCACAAGAGGAACAACCATGGACCTCAACACCAGTATTTGCAAACCCAGAGGAACAACTTTCAGGTTGATGGCTGGGATTCGGTGGTAATATGTTCCACAGAAAGCATTGGCTGCCCAACAGGAAATGTGCCTTGACATCTTAGGACTCAATGCACTGCCACAGAGAGTCAGCTGGAAATGGTCACAGTCCTCCACAGTATGCTGAAGGATTTCTAGCACTGCTTGGAATTGGCACAAAATAGAGATAATACCATGATCAAACTGATGCGTAGTGTGGCGGCACACCAATCAGAAGTGGCCACCTCCATTCATACACTAGTTAAGGCGCACCACAGTTAAGATGGAGTCAGTCTTGAAAGGAGAAGAGGACGGAGGTACTGTCTAGACTCATGGGAGAACATCACATGATAATACCATTGCTTCTCAGAAATATAATCTAACTATTCAAAGTGAGCTATCACAGCAGATTTCAAGAAGGCCATATCAGTATTCATATACACCTAGCAGAGCCACTCATTCAAGGTTACGATCATGGTCATGTAGCACTATCTGTTTAATCTCTGCAGGATCACCTTCCTTAAGTATGTCACAACATCGGACCAACTCACCTTACAGTTTCCATGATAGCTTCTCTTCAAAATCACTTGCATCACCACCTAGCCGGACTTTAGTATTTGTATGACTCATTTGACTTTGATCTGTAAATCATGTCTGACAATTCTGTAACTTCTCACTTTCACCTTCAAATACAAAGCTGAATGTTTAACTTGAACAGGAATAAGAGAACAACAAATATGTATACATTTAAGGATGGGGTGGGACCAACCTTACAAATGTATGCATTCTGTGGATCAGAAAGGGCCCTAGTTTTAATATGGGTGTGATCTATCACAGTGAGTACCTCAGGGGAACATGTCACCCCATAAAAGGCAAGCATCATCCTGCTGTATCCTGAGGTGGTACCAAGTAGTAGTGTACTGATCCACCTGTGCCAAGAGTACATCCAGGAACTGCTGGAGTATCTTAGTGGTAGAAGACAGTTAAATCCCCAATGTGTTCTCAGTCTGTCTCTGGAAGGCCCCCATGGCAAACATAGTGTGGGTTATGCATACCTTAGTGTCTACAGGGAGAGGAATTCTATGCATTCCTCCAGTATGCCATGAGATGAGACATACCCACTAAGGCTCTTATAATGTCCCTGTCCACTCTGAACCTATCAAGGATTTCTTCATTGTCAAAAGTTATAATGAGGTATCTTTTACTTTATTTTTGCCTTCTTAGTCAGTGAGCACCACTGAGTGTAACCAGTTTTATCCAAGTTAAGACAAGCAACTCAAACCTTGAAAAAGCAAGTGACAGCATTACCAGGGATTCCAACTCTGATAGATTTGAAGAGATTTCCCTTTATATAACATATCTCTGACTGGAGCAAAAAATGAGAATATTTCACTATGAATTGCAAATGGTGTAGAGAATATTTCATTAGCATACACTGTGTTGTACTATTCTTCATTTATTTCTCAGTATTACTACACTTGTATAGGCTCATTCCAGGTCATCGAGCATTTGTATAAGTGGCGTCTATGAATTGCAGCTCAGCTGCAGTCATTTGTTGATACTGCAGATAGCCTAAACACATTTGTGTAAGTGATTGTGAATAACACCCAAAGTTCTCATAACAGGTTTCCAATAAGCAAAAACATATTTTTTGTTTATTTATTTCATATGAATGATAACTACTCTACCTAACTTTATATTTTCTACACGGTCTGAATGAGTCACTCTCATGGTGAATATAAGCATTTTCTGTTTATAAAAGACTTTGAAGGTCAATGACACATTTGTACAGCAATAAATCATTCAGATGACCTTTCAATAAACAGAATATGCAGTAAAATAATTCTGCTAAGAGAGATTTAAAAGCAGAGGTTGCTGTTGAGAGTTTGTAGTAAAAATCTGCAAAAAGTTTTAAAAGTTTTTGTTCCATTCCTTTAACCTAATTACAAGATATTCAGTATCTTTAGGACTCATTTTCAACTTTAATTTTGATTTCATGGAACTATAAGCACATATACTGTTATGTAGTTAATAATGGCTTTTGCCATTATTGCCCCCATAAACCTCTTCACATTGCTATCTGACCCTGAACAGCATTCCAAAGAAAATTCTGGTTCATCGCATCTATAAACTGACAATGAGAACATTTTATGCAAAGTCCTATATTTTAAACCCTCACTAAAAGCATTTTTTCTCTCGTCCCTAGAAACAAATCAGTTCATAGGTTCATAGGTTCATACTAGGCTATCTGCCCTAGGGCATTTATAAGCCTAGCCAGAGTGTGTATGGCTTTCGCCACCCATTTTAAATTAATTTTGCTATGCCCTTTTTCGAGGTTAGTATACTGTGCCTCTGTCTAACAGTGACACAGAAGTGATACCTGGGATAAACCTACGATCTCCCATCCACTCACCAAGATTCCTCTTGAAGAGAGTCAATGAGGGACTCTGCCTAACCTGGACTGGGATTTTATTCCAGATTGAAGGGAGCCTCTGGGTTATGAATCTGTCCCTCCAGCATGTCCTATTTATTTCAGTGCTGAGGTTTAAGTCCCTTGAGCGCGTAGCTCGATGGGATTTGGATTTTCTGAGGTGCAGCATGTCCATTAGTTCCGGGTTGGACATGGCTTTATACATCAGGCACAGATCGCCTCTGAGCAGGCGGTATGCCACTGAGTAGAGCTGGAGTTTCTTTAACCGGGCAGCATACGGCATCTGTTTGAGCCCCTTGATCCTCTTGGTGAGGTACTTTTGGCATCTTTCCAGTTGCTGCAGGTGTCTGGTAAGGTACATCCCAAAAGGGGCATTGTACTCAATTATGGGACTGATGAGGGATGAGTAAAGAGGCACGATGACCTCCCCTGATCTAGATGTGAATCCTTTCATGATTAGGAGAGCTATATAAAATGTTTTTCTAACCACTTTGGCCGCATGGTTGTCAAATGAGAGATTGCTATCAACTTGGGTCCCCAGGTCCCTAACTACTTCTTGTGTACTTAATGGATTACCACCCATGTGGTAATTTGTGGGCACTTTGATTTTGCCAAAGGGGATGACTATACACTTTTTGGCGTTTAGCTTGAGGCCATGGCTCTGGCACCAGTTGTCTGTTTCTATGAGGCCCTTTTGGAGGATGCTTGTGTCAGCTGGAGAGTCTATTATGGCGCCCAGTTTGCAGTCATCTGCGAACTTGGTCAGCCACAGTCCTTCCATGTTGGCCTGTACCTTCGAGAAATATATACCGAACAAGAGAGGTCCCAAGACTGAGCCTTGTGGGATGCCACTTGTAACTGGTTTGGAGTCTGACATGACTCCAGCTATTCTAACCATGTGGGTTCTGTCCTTGAGCCAGTTTGCAACCCATCTAGTGACATAGGGGTTTATATTTAAGCTGGTGAGCTTATCTATAATGCCCGAGTGGGGTATTGTATCGAAGGCTTTTGCGAGGTCCAGGTAGGCTGTGTGGACCACCTTTCCCTTGTCAATGGCCTTGGTGACTGTTTCAAAGAAATCAACCAGGTTTAAGAGGCAGGATCTGCCCTTAACAAAGCCGAACTGGGTAGGATCCAGTGTTTGTAGGTCCCCAGTATCTTTATTTATAAGGTCCATGATGATCTTTTCCATAGCTTTGCAGACCAAGCTAGTGAGACTTATGGGGCGATAGTTTCCAGGATCCATTGAGGCACCACCTTTGTGGAGAGGGACCACTGTTGCTGTACGCCACTCTTTGGGTACATATCCTGTAGTAAGGCTGAGAATGAACAGTAGTTTTAGGTTTGGGTTTAGCTCTTCTTGGAGTTCATGTAGAACACAGCCCGGGACACTGTCTGGTCCCATTGATGCTGTGTTTCTTGCTTTGGAGAGGGCAGCTCTTACCTGAGCATCTGAGATGTCAGGGAGACAGCACTCTGCTGGGATAGATATTGGCCCTTTTGGTGGGGAGGGGGGGGAGAAGTTTGCGCTGAACCTGTCAGCTAGGATGTTGGCAATGTCTGTGGGTTCGGTGTATTTTTGTCATTTTGGACTAATTCTGAGCATATCTGGGAATTCCCACCCAGGTTCCTAACATAACTAAAGAAAGCCTTGTGATTATTCTTAGTGTCCTGTGCAATTTTTCTCTCGAAGCTGGCCTTAGATGATTTTATGAGTGCCCGTGGTTTTTTGCTAATACTGATCAGAGATGCCTTCCCTTTTTGGGATTTTGCTCTGTCATGTAGTAGCTTCCTCCTTCTATTGTATAGTTTGTTTATGGCTGGGGTCCACCAGACAGGACGTCTGCCTTTGGAGGATTGGGTCTTGGTTTTATTTGGGATTGCATGATCCATGCATTCCTGAAGGTGTTCATAGAATGCGTTTATAAAGGATTTTGTGGTCTGGGCCGATTATCCACAGGCCCGGGGCTTTGAAGGATTCCACCTCGGTTTTGAGGAGTGTGAAATTTGCTTTAGAGAAGTTTTTCACTGTGGTTTTCTGGGCATGGGGTGGGGTCAGGATGTGAATATCCAGTGAGATTAGTTTATGGTCTGATCTTACCAGTGAGGGATACTCTTCTGGTCTGGAGCATAGAGTCCCCATGTTGGTGATGATCAGGTCCAGTATGTTTTCCCCTTTTGTGGGAGTGGTAACAAGTTGTTCCATAGCATTTGAGTTTATAAATTCTAGGAACCTTTGGGCTAGGGTGTTGGAGCTAGAGTAATGCTCCCAGTCTATGGTTGGGTAGTTGAAGTCACCCAATATAATGGTGTTTGGAGAGACCTTCATATTTTTCAGTGTTCTCAGGAAGGCTGAGTGGGGTTTCTGGGTTTGGGAGGGTGGTCTGTAGCAGGCTATAAATTGGAAGGCAGTTTTACCCACTGTTAGTTGCACATGGATAGTCTCTGATGCTTCGTGCTGTACCACCAAACTGGAGGTGTGGGTATCTTTGACGAATATTGATACTCCCCCACCTTTTGTGGTTCGGTCCAAGTTTTGGGGCTGAAAAGCATGGTATGAGGTACAAGTGCTGGGGTGCTCTCAAGAGCCTTGAACCAGGTTTCTGTTACTGCACAGATATCGATGTTCTCCATGCTAAGGAGAGTTTTGAGTGCGTGCATCTTGAGGTTTAGACTTCTGGCGTTGAGTAGCATTACTCTTAGTTTCTTATCCCTTGTGATACCTATGGAGGTGGGTTTGTCTTTTGAGCCTTGCCTAAAAAAGGCACTATTGGGGTAGCAAGAGTCTTTGCCAATATCCAAAAGCCCACGGGTGACAGGTGCAAGCCGTCCCTAGTGAAGCATCGTGGCTTGTCGAGCATGTCATCCCAGGCTGACAGGCATTGGATCCCCTTTGAATGACACCAATACTTAAGCCAATTGTTGAAATTGATAATCTTGTCTTCATACTGTGGCATCATTCTTGGTGAGGGTAAGATGCTACTCAAGGTCAGGGTCATACCGGCCTGGGCTACATGCACAGAGAGCTCCTCTATGTCTCTTTTCATGTAGTCCAGGGAGGTACATCTCAGGTCATTCACACCAGCATGGACAATGACTGAGTCATATTTGTACTTGCCTTGGAGTGACCTGAGTGCTTGTGTTATGTGGCGGATCCTAGCACCCGATAGGCAGCTCACCGTGACCTTCTCCTTGTTCAGCCTGGTGAGCGGGACGTCAGTGTGCCTGATGATAGAGTCACCTATTACAAGTGTATCAGGTGTGTTGTTTAGCCTTAAGGGCTGTGACTGTTCGGCACACTGGCTTTGTGAGCTATGTGTTGCACGTGTTTTGTTTTGGGGTAGTGGTTGCTTGGGTGTCTGCTTTGGAGATCACTGCTGCTTAGGCAGATTTTTATTTAGAGCCTCCAAGTATGTTTTTGTGTGTTTATGTGTTTGGTTTGCTGTCGTGGTAGGTCTATGTGAGACTGGAATTGTAGTGAGTGTGGTTTCCTTCTCCTCCTGACTGGTTACGCCAGTACTGAGTTGAGAGAACTTAGCCTCCAGTTTGGCTATATGGTTGCATCTCTCACATGTGTTGGAATTTGTTGGGAGGAGGAGAGGGTTGTCTGTGTACATTAGGCAGTTATAACATTGCCTCAAGATTCCCAGGTTCACCAGCTGGACTGAAGAGGAGATTGACAACTGACCTTTGGACATGCTAGAATAGAATTGGGAATTCCTTTATAATTGAAAAAAAGGGCCAATGGGGAACAAGTTACTCAAGGGGAGTTTGTGAGGGTGTAGTGCTTTTAATTTTTTAGTGCTGACTTATATAATTGCTTTAGTGAGCAAGTGCTAGGCTTTAGTGTAGGAATAGGGTTTTTATTATGAGAACTAGATCTGTTCCAAGGCTCAAACCCAAATAAGCGGCGCTGCTCGATGCCGTGCTATGCACAAAATCACGCAAATCCACGCTACAGTGGGTTTTATACAGGCGGACTTGAAAGAGCTAGAAATTGGCCCAAAACAGCCAGCAGACTACCAGATTCCTACACTGGGAACACTCCTCCAGGGACAGATAGGCTGCTCCAAGCTCCCCACTGCCACTGGTGAACAAAGAAGCCTCCCTCTATCCAAGAAAGGAAATGGTAACACAGGAACTTTCCAAAAGTCCAGAATACAGCAAAGCCTGTATTTGGACTACTCTAGGTCAGGAAAGATGGGAAACAAGGATAACTTTTTTTTTTTTTTTTTTTGCAACAAACAGCAGTAAATTGCAATAAATATATAACACAGGCTAGCGCACTTGAGTGTGTAGCCTCAACAAGTAAATGCAACAAACAGGACAAACTTTAAAAGTGCAGGTGCAAAGACAGTTTAAAACAGATCAAGAAGCAGAAATATTTGCAGTTTAGCTAGGTCGGACAGTCGCCCGGGTAGTAGCAGGAAAAAACACTTTTATCAGGTTAACAGTCGCTCTTTTAGCCTCTCTGCTGCTAGCACCACTCTGCAGGACCACGAGGAGCTTGGCTGAGTAGTAACAAGTGCAAAAACCTCGCCAAAGTGGGTTTTATACAGGGGGATTTGAAAGAGCTAGAAATTGGCCCAAAATGGCCAATAGACTACCAGATTCATGTGCTGGGAACACTCCTCCAGGGATAGATAGGTTATCTAAGCTCCCCACTGCCACTGGTGAACAAAGAAGCCTCCCTTAATCCAAGAAAGGAAATGGCAACACAGGAACTTTCCAAAAGTCCAGAATACAGCAAAGCCTGTATTTGGACTACACTAGGTTAGGAAAGATGGGAAACAAGGATACTTTATTTGTTTTTTTTTTTTTTTTTGCAACAAACAGCAGGAAAATGCAATAAATATTTAACACAGGCTAGCGCACTTGAGTGTGTAGCCTCAACAGATAAATGCAACAAACAGGACAAACTTTAAAATTGCAGGTGCAAAAACAACTTTAAACTGTTTAAAACAGTTCAAGAAGTAGAAATACTTGCAGTTTAGCTAGATCGGATAGTCGCCCAGATAGTAGCAGGAAAAAAACACTTTTATCAGGTTCGCAGTCGCTCTTTTGGCCTCTCTGCTGCTAGCACCACTCTGCCGGACCAAAAGGAGCTTGGATGAGTAGTAACAAGCGCAAAAACCTCGCCAAAGCGGGTTTTATACAGGGGGACTTGAAAGAGCTAGAAACTGGCCCAAAACGGCCAATAGACTACCCGATTCTTGTGCTGGGAACACTCTTCCAGGGATAGATAGGCTGCTCTAAGTTCCCCACTGCCACTGGTGAACAAAGAAACCTCCCTCTATCCAAGAAAGGAAATGGGCAACACAGGAACTTTCCAAAAGTCCAGAATACAGCAAAGCCTGTATTTGGACTACTCTAGGTCAGGAAAGATGGGAAACAAGGATAATTTTTTTTTTCTTTTTTTCAACAAATAGCAGGAAAATGCAGTAAATATGTAACACAGGCTAGCATACTTGAGTGTGTAGCCTCAACAGGTAAATGCAAAAAAACAGGACAAACTTTAAATTACAAGCGCAAAAGTGCGCTAAAGCTGGCTTTAAAGCAGGGGGTTAGAAAGAGATAGGAAATGGCCCAAAACGGCTCATAAGCTACAGGTCACTGGGCTGGAACCACTCCTCAAGGGACAGATAGGCTGCTCAGAGCTCCCCACTCTCACTGGTGAACACAGAAGCTTCCTCCTATCCAAATAAGGATATGGGCAACACAGGAACTATGACACAAAACTGCCCATAAGCTACAGGTCACTGGGCTTGAACCACTCCTCAAGGGACAGATAGGCTGCTCAGAGCTCCCCACTCTCACTGGTGAACACAGAAGCTTCCTCCTATCCAAATAAGGATATGGGCAACACAGGAACTATGACACAGCCCAGAGATCAGCAATACCTGAAGACTGGAGTATTCTAGTTCAGTAAAGGTGGGAAACAATGATTTTTTTTTTTATTCATATTTCAGAAGCACATCATTGTAGAAACATTTGACTAACAGGATTGTTTCACGTATTAGTTAATTATCCCCCTGAATAATTATGAAAGAAATACTACAAAATTTTCAGCTCTTACTGTTGAATGCATCTGGTTGCTCTTACTGCATCATTGATTCATGCATTAATAAGTAAGTGTAATTTGTAAAATCAGCAGCTGTGTGAAAAAGCTTCAGATTTCCATATAAATAAAAATGCAATGATAATTTTAATAAAATAGTTATTTACTGCTGAAATTAAGAAACACATTAACACATTAATAAATGCTTCTATACCTCTACACTTTTTTATATAACATTTACCATTATACCATTACTAATATAGATGGCTTCAGTTTTAGAAGTACTTCATGACCTCACTTGCTAATCACTTAATATATGACCACACTTTGTTGTAACCCTGTTTGAAGAAACAGAAACAGAAATCATAATATACATCATGGTTCAACCTAGCACAATTATAATTCTCTCTCTCTCTCACTTTTTTGACAACTAAAAATAAAAGGATGTAACACACAATACTCAGGTTAAGTCTGAGGTAAAAAACACACACACACACACACACACACACACACACACACACATATATATATATATATATATATATATTTTTTTTTTTTTTTTTTTAGCATTTTCCTATTTTTTATACTGCCTCTTTTGTGATGTAATTTTTAAATCAATATAGTGAGTGAAATCTATAACCATTTCATTTTGATTTTGTTTTTTGAACTCATTTGCATTGATGTATCTAATACGGAGAAGGATGCTACTTCAATACATTTAGCCAAACACATTTTGACATAAAATATGTGAACAAAACATTTACCACATTAGGATGATTATCTGAAATCATATCTTGCCTAGTGTATACTACAGTAAAAGAAGACTCTAGTTTGTTCCACTCATGTTCCACACAAGCAAGGACATTCACTCCTTTTCTTTTTTTTTTACAACATGGCATTCAAAATGTCATGTTTTAGTCTATAATTCTTCCTGTTACTTTCCAGAGTTTTCTTTCCCTCCTTCCCTTACAATTTCATTTTCTGTCTACGTTAATTGTTTTGATTCCCAATTAATAACAATGCATATCTAATATTCTTGAAACAAGTGACAATTAACATTAAAGTAAAAGGCATCCTTTGCTGCTTAGTGATTTTTTAATTACAAATTGCAATGTTTGCATGTTATAAATTGATGTGCGTATTTGTTTAAATAGCACATGCATTTTGGGTATAACATTGGTTATTTCTCAAAATGAAAACTATTTTATTTGAAGAGAGAAGATCAGTATGCAAGAAAATACCATGACATGTATTAACTTTACATTGTACAAATGATCATCTTTGAGTTTCGACCTGAAAATAATTGATTTCTTATGAGCATTTCTTAGTATCGTTTTCAATGGATGTTTAGTTCCTAGAGCAAGCCATGGCCTTAAAAACTGCTATTAAAGCAACTGCAGTATGATTATGTTTATTAAACTGCATGTCATTATTTCAGTCATTGAGCCATTATTACAACAGTTCTTCATTCTGTTTCACTTTATCACCCCCAACAGCTTATTGTCCCAGTCCCCTTCAATAAACATATCACACTGAATGACGTTTGATGACGTTTATTGAAGTTCCATAAAAATAAATTTGTTAACTGATATTAATTGCAACTGAAACATAGCTTAATTGATTTAATCACAGCATAAACATCCATGTAATGTTAACCAGGACAGCGTGACCTTACTCATCCTGACCCAGTAAACAGCGTGACCTTACTCATCCTGACCCAGTAAACAGCGTCCATACCTCCTCTCACTTACTTTACTTATGGAGCAGCATCCCACCACTCACTACATTTACTATTTATTGAATCAAACATCCAACCAAATAAAGAGCATCCTTACCTCCACTCACTTATTTTGTTTATCAAGCAGTGTCCAACTGCTCACTTTCCGAGCTCATTGAAATGAACCTCCACAACCAGAAGGGGAACATAAGAGGACAAGCCTATCTTCTCCTCCGCCCAACCAAAACTGATAAAATCACCACAATCTCCACAATCCAGCAAGCTTTGGACTGGAGAGAGGGCAGGTAGCAAGTTCATGCCAAAATATGATTCCTTACCCAGTTACACTTGCCTAAACCCCTTAAGCCCCGACCTACCCTTACCTCATTTCCCTTCAGTCATCTCTCATTACCATTTAACCCTTTCATTTCCCCTTACCCTCTTAGTTTCCACTAACATTTATCTAACCCCTTTTGAAGATGTCCCTGGACAAATGTCATTGAATCTTGATTGAAAACTGGCACTTTATAAAAAGTTTGCAGCTGACCACATTGAAGTATGTACGTTGTTCATCCTGGACTTGTTTGACAGTTTATAATGTACATCAGGAACATCAAGAAATGTACATTAACATTTTAGGTATTTATGACACATCCCTCACAAAACAAAATAATGTTCACAGAAAGGTGAATAAAACACGTATTTCATATGATTCCTCTGTTCATCATCCTTCATCTTCAGTGCATTGCATACCTTTTTAATTCTTGCTAGACAGTTTGTCTCCTTAACTCAGTCAAACTGTAAATGTCCAAAATAATAAAACGGAACAGTCTTGAAAGCCAAAAAAAAAAAAAAAAAAACTTTAATTACTCAGAATAAAATTAAAATCCATCTCAAGTCAATTCAGTGAGCGCTTTCGTCCACTGTATGGACTTCTTCAGAATGAATAAAATCACTTAAATCACAACTTAAATAACATAAAATCACATGATTATAACAAACCAATGAATTGCTTAATGTTATTTAAGGTGAGATTCAAGTGACATTATTCAGTCTGAAGAAGTTCATACAGTGAACGGAAGCACTTACTGAATTTACTTGAGCTGAATTTTAATTATATTCTGAGTAATTAGGTTTCAAAACTGTGCTGTTTTATTAGTTTGTCTCCTTATTGATTTAATTTGTTTACTGGGATAGTCCAACTGACTAGAAATCTACCCCCTTCTAAGCAACTGCCCATGGAGAAAGCTCCAGAAAAATTCCAGTTTTACATAAAGAACATTGTAAACAGAGCTATGCAAGTAATGAACAAATATACAAAGCTTAAAGAAAGTATCATAAATGAATAGCTCCTCTCTTACCATTTGACCAGATTTGTTCTCACACTCTCTTTTTATTCCGCTTATTTTTATTTATGTATGAAAATCATGAATGGGGTTTGCAAGCATAAACTTTTTTTTGTTTTGATACATAGTTTCCTGTTATTTCTTACATCTCATGCAATGATCTTAAAGCAAATAATTGATTTTTAATTTATTTTTTTACTTCTATTGTCTTTAACATTGTTTATGTTTCATAGGTATTGTTTATATTCATATATGCATAATAGAGTTACTACACTATCTATTTAGCACATAATTTGATCATTCCTAAAGTAAGCTCACGTTGAATAATTCCATCTACATGGTTAAAATGTAACAAATACTATTATATATAAGAAAGGCACAAGGGGATGTATTTCATTTTCACGTGCTTCTTGCGAAGATAATAGAGACCAGAACATTCAAAAATGTAAATGCTCATTTTTGCAAGAATCTCAGAATGAGAAGCTAATTTTGCTATGAAAACATAGTAATCAACCCAAAAGAAAACTGCTTTGTAACAAGAGACATAATGATAAAATATAACTTGATCTGTAGGAAAAGAATTGAGTAAAATTAAAGATGGTAAACATAGTCAATCATGCCATCAGTGGGCCTATAGTTTGCAGATATGCTTTTGATGCTGGCAAGACCAGAATCCTTGCTACCTGTTCTCATGTTCCAGTACTAACCTGCTGTGTATAATTTTGGTGTGTTGCATACCTGACATGTAATTTAGATGAGACATGAACCCAAAGTCTCATCTGTTTGAGATGTTAGCATCATAGCAAGATGTTAATGATCCTGTGGCAATTACTGTGAAAAGCCAGGCTCGATTTCTTAACAAAAGCAAGCACAAAATGACAATTAAATTCATCACATCATATTAAGAGCTAAATTTGCTTCAAGGTAAATGGAGGAAAACAGAAATAAAAAATAAACATCCAAACTCCTATAATTTCATATTAATCCAGTATTAACAGTTTTCAGTTAAGATTTAATGCTCATTACCACCATAACCATCATTATACCCTTACTCATAGGGTTCAATACCACCATAACCATCATTATACCCTTATTCATAGGGTTCACCACCACCATAATCATCATCATACCCTTACTCATAGGGTTCATCACCACCATAACCATCATTATACCCTTACTCATAGGGTTCATCACCACCATACGCATCATTATACCCTTACTCATAGGGTTCATCACCACCATAACATTCATTATACCCTTACTCATAGGGTTCATCACCAACATGACCATCATTATACACTTACTCATAATGTTCATCACCACCATAATCATCATTATACCCTTACTCATAGGGTTCATCACCACCATAACCATCATTATACCCTTACTCATAGGGTTCATCACCACCATAACCATCATTATACCCTTACTCATAGGGTTCATCACCACCATAACCATCATTATACCCTTACTCAGCAGGTTCATCACCATCATAACCATCATTATACCCTTACTCATAGGGTTCACCACCACCATAACCATCATTATACCCTTACTCATAGGGTTCATCACCATCATAACCGTCATTATACCCTTACTCATAGGGTTCATCACTACCATAACCATCATTATACCTTTACTCATAACGTTCATCACTACCATAACCATCATTATACCATTACTAATAACGCTCATCACCACCATAACCATCATTATACCCTTACTCATAGGGTTCAATACCACCATAACCATCATTATACCCTTACTCATAGGGTTCAATACCACCATAACCATCATTATACCCTTACTCATAGGGCTCACCACCACCATAACCATCATTATACCCTTACTCATAGGGTTCATCACCACCATAACCATCATTATACCCTTATTCATAGGGTTCACCACCACAATAATCATCATTATACCCTTACTCATAGGATTCATCACCACCATAACCATCATTATATCCTTACTCATAGGGTTCATCACCACCATAACCATCATTACACCCTTACTCATAGGGTTCATCACCACCATGACTATCATTATACCCTTACTCATAAGGTTCATCATCACCATAACCATCATTATACTCTTATTCATAGGGTTCACCACCACCATAACCATAATTATACCCTTACTCATAGGATTCATCACCACCATAACCATCATTATACCCTTACCCATAGGGTTCATTACCACCATAACCATCATTACACCCTTACTCATAGGGTTCATCACCACCATGACCATCATTATACCCTTACTGATAGGGTTCATCACCACCATAACCATCATTATACCTTTACTCATAATGTTCATCACCACCATAACCATCATTATACCCTTACTCATAGGGTTCATCACCACCATAACCACCATTATACCCTTACTCATAGGGTTCATCACCACCATAACCATCATTATATCCTTACTCATAGGGTTCACCACCACCATAACCATCATTATACCCTTACTCATAGGGTTCATCACCACCATAATCATCATTATACTCTTACTCATAGGGTTCATCACCACCATAACCATCATTATACCCTTACTCATAGGGTTCACCACCACCATAACCATCGTTATACCATTACTCATAGGGTTCATCACCACCATAACCGTCATTATACCTTTACTCATAGGGTTCATCACCACTGTGATCATCATTATACCCTTACTCATAGGGATCATCACCACCATAACCATCATTATACCCTTACTCATAGGGTTCACCACCACCATAACCATCGTTATACCTTTACTCATAGGGTTCATCACCACTATAATCATCATTATACCCTTACTCATAGAGTTCATCACCACCATAATCATCATTATACCCTTACTCATAGGGTTCATCACCACCATAACCATCATTATACCCTTACTCATAGGGTTCAACACCACCATAATCATCATTATACTCTTACTCATAGGGTTCATCACCAACATAACCATCATTATACCCTTACTCATAGGGTTCACCACCACCATAACCATCGTTATACCTTTACTCATAGGGTTCATCACCACCATAACCGTCATTATACCTTTACTCATAGGGTTCATCACCACCATGATCATCATTATATCCTTACTCATAACGTTCATCACCACCATAATATTCATTATACCCTTACTCATAGAGTTCATCACCACCATGATCATCATTATACCCTTACTCATAATGTACATCACCACCATAATCATCATTATACCCTTACTCATAGAGTTCATCACCACCATGATCATCATTATACCCTTACTCATAAAGTTCATCACCACCATAATCATCATTATACCCTTACTCATAATGTTCATCACCACCATAATCATCATTATACCCTTACTCATAGGGTTCATCACCACCATAACCATCATTATACCCTTACTCATAGGGTTCATCACCACCATAACCATCATTATATCCTTACTCATAGGGTTCACCACCACCATAACCATCACTATACTCTTACTCATAGGGTTCATCACCACCATAACTGTCATTATACCCTTACTCATAGGGTTCATCACCACCATAATCATCATTATACTCTTACTCATAGGGTTCATCACCACCATGATCATTATTATACCCTTACTCATAGGGTTCATCACCACCATAACCATCACTATACCCTTACTCTTAGGGTTCACTACCACCATAACCATCATTATGCCCTTACTCATAGGGTTCACCACTACCATAACCATCATTATACCTTTACTCATAGGGTTCATCACCACCATAATCATCATTATACTCTTACTCATAGGGTTCACCACCACCATGATCATCATTATACCCTTGCTCATAGGGTTCATCACCACCATAACCATCATTATACCCTTACTCATAAGGTTCACCACCACCATAACCATCGTTATACCCTTACTCATAGGGTTCATCACCACCATAACCGTCATTATACCTTTACTCATAGGGTTCATCACCACCATGATCATCATTATACCCTTACTCATAGCGTTCATCACCACCATAATCATCATTATACCCTTACTCATAGAGTTCATCACCACCATGATCATCATTATACCCTTACTCATAACGTTCATCACCACCATAATCATCATTATACCCTTACTCATAATGTTCATCACCACCATAATCATCATTATACCCTTACTTATAGGGTTCATCACCACCATGACCATCATTATACCCTTACTCATAGGGTTCATCACCACTATAATCATCACTATACTATTAGTCATGGGGTTCATCACCACCATAACCATCATTATACCCTTACTCATAGGGTTCATCACCACCATAACCATCATTATACCCTTACTCATAGGGTTCATCACCACCATGACCATCATTATACTCTTACTTATAGGGTTCATCACCACCATGACCATCATTATACCCTTACTCATAGGGTTCATCATCACCATGACCATCAATATACCCTTACTCATAGGGTTCATCACCACCATAATCATCATTATACTCTTACTCATAGGGTTCATCACTACCATGATCATCATTATACCATTACTCATAGGGTTCATCACCACCATAACCATCATTATACCTGTACTCATAGGGTTCACCACCACCATAACCATCGTTATACCCTTACTCATAGGGTTCATCACCACCATAACCGTCATTATACCTTTACTCATAGGGTTCATCACCATCATGATCATCATTATACCCTTACTCATAACGTTCATCACCACCATAATTTTCATTATACCCTTACTCATAGAGTTCATCACCACCATGATCATCATTATACCCTTACTCATAACGTTCATCACCACCATAATCATCATTATACCCTTACTCATAATGTTCATCACCACCATAATCATCATTATACCCTTACTCATAGGGTTCATCACCACCATAACCATCATTATACCCTTACTCATAGGGTTCATCACCACCATAACCATCATTATACCCTTACTCATAGGGTTCACCACCACCATAACCATCATTATACCCTTACTCATAGGGTTCATCACCACCATAACTGTCATTATACCCTTACTCATAGGGTTCATCACCACCATAATCATCATTATACTCTTACTCATAGGGTTCATCACCATCATGATCATCATTATACCCTTACTTATAGCTTTCACCACCACCATAACCATCATTATACCCTTACTGAAAGGGTTCATCACCACCATAATCATCATTGTACTCTTACACATAGGGTTCATCACCACCATGATCATCATTATACCCTTACTCATAGGGTTCATCACCACCATAACCATCATTATACCCTTACTCTTAGGGTTCACTACCACCATAACCATCATTATGCCCTTACTCATAGGGTTCACCACTACCATAACCATCATTATACCCTTACTCATAGGGTTCATCACCACCATAATCATCATTATACCCTTACTCATAGGGTTCATCACCACCATGATCATCATTATACCCTTACTCATAGGGTTCATCACCACCATAACCATCATTATAACCTTACTCATAAGGTTCACCACCACCATAACCATCGTTATACCCTTACTCATAGGGTTCATCACCACCGTAACCGTCATTATACCTTTACTCATGGGGTTCATCACCACCATGATCATCATTATACCCTTACTCATAACGTTCATCACCACCATAATCATCATTATACCCTTACTCATAATGTTCATCACCACCATAATCATCATTATACCTTTACTCATAGGGTTCATCACCACCATAACCATCATTATACCCTTACTCATAGGGTTCATCACCATCATAACCATCATTATACCCTTACTCATAGGGTTCATCACCACCATAACTGTCATTATACCCTTACTCATAGGGTTCATCACCATTATAATCATCATTATACTCTTACTCATAGGGTTCATCACCACCATGATCATCATTATACCCTTACTCATAGGGTTCATCACCACCATAACCATCATTATACCCTTACTCATAGGGTTCATCACCTCCATGATCATCATTATACCCTTACTCATAGGGTTCATCACCACCATCACCATCATTATACCCTTACTCATAAGGTTCACCACCACCATAACCATCGTTATACCCTTACTTATAGGGTTCATCACCACCATGACCATGATTATACCCTTACTCATAGGGTTCATGACCACCATGACCATCATTATACCCTTACTCAAAGGGTTCATCACCACCATAATCATCATTGTACTCTTACACATAGGGTTCATCACCACCATGATCATCATTATACCCTTACTCATAGGGTTCATCACCACCATAACCATCATTATACCCTTACTCTTAGGGTTCACTACCACCATAACCATCATTATGCCCTTACTCATAGGGTTCACCACTACCATAACCATCATTATACCCTTACTCATAGGGTTCATCACCACCATAATCATCATTATACTCTTACTCATAGGGTTCATCACCACCATGATCATCATTATACCCTTACTCATAGGGTTCATCACCACCATAACCATCGTTATACCCTTACTCATAGGTTTCATCACCACCATAACCGCCATTATACCTTTACTCATAGGGTTCATCACCACCATAACCATCATTATACCCTTCAGTTCAGAAGACATGCAGACTAGGCAATACTAAGAATCGAACAGAGGAACTAGAGAATAGGTGGATCATTAGACTACAGGCATACCAGGACTATGGCTTGAATGACAAAGTGTCACTCAAGCCATTTCTCCTGGCTCGTCCTTACAGTCATTAAACTGTTTGTATGTAAGTTTTATACAATTTGCAAAGGAGGGATGACTTGATATGTTGCCCCTTAATAATTTTTCTAAATTTGACTTTATGTAATTTGATTTTCATGAACATATTTTAAATTTTGGCATATTGATTATTGTCATTATGCATGTTGTTTTCATATTACACTGTATTATATCATTCATATATGTATTATATTCACCATATAGATTTTACTAAGATTGTTTTATGGTGTCTTTAAATGTTAAGTGGTTAATTAATGAATTAATTGAGAGCACTATTTGAATGCTAAGAATTTTCTACAGTTATTGAAGTCTGAAGAAGCGTTGTTGACCAACGTGAAAGCGCTTACTCTGTTTGTGGATTATTAAATCGTGAAGTGAAACCTGTTCGTTTGAATCCTCATTTCTTCTGCCTGGCGTACCACTTGTTTGTTTCGCATTACTTGGACTGTTCTACTTTGTGAGTACCTTGTTCAGTGGCTAGTTTTGCTTTTTTTCGGAATCATTATACCCTTACTCATAGGGTTCATCACCACCATGACCATTATTATACTCTAACTCATAGGGTTCATCATCACCATGAACATCATTATACCCTTACTCATAGGGTTCATCACCATGACCATCATTATACCCTTACTCATAAGGTTCACCACCACCATAACCATCGTTATACCCTTACTCATAGGGTACATCACCAACATGACCATCATTATACTCTTACTTATAGGGTTCATCACCACCATGACCATCATTATACCCTTACTCATAGGGTTCATCACCACCATGACCATCATTATACCCTTACTCATAGGGTTCATCACCACTATAATCATCACTATACTCTTACTCATGGGGTTCATCACCACCATAACCATCATTATACCCTTACTCAAAGGGTTCATCACCACCATAATCATCACTATACTCTTACTCATAGGGTTCAGGTTTTGCTTAAGCTTTTGCTGCCTTTCTTGATTCAAAGCCACTCTTCTACTTGCTTTGACAGTCATGCCTTATAGGCACAGGTCATGTCTTGTACAATCCATGCATCTATTTGCTGTACAGTCTTGTCTCATCTTGCATTCTTACTGCCTCTCCAAAATCTGCTTTTCCAAATCATCTTCTACTTCCATGCACATGTGACAAGACCACTTTAATCTGTTCTATTTGACTTCCTCTAGAACTAGAGCTACTTTGGCTTCTGCTCTGATGTCCTCATTTCTTCATATGCTACACAGTGTACAGGTACTACATCTCTATCACCCCAAGCATCCTCAGATGCTCAGGTACTTCATTTCTATCACTCCAAGCATCTTCAGCTGCTCTGTCTTCACCACACAGGCTTCAGTGCTATACATTTGGCACTGTATTTTTCAGCTTCTTTGGAATTCTTCTTATGAACAAATACACACAGGAGGGTCTTACCTTCTTAAAAATAACGGGTGGTAGGAGGACAGTAGGAAGCAATTTAAGGCTTTAGCATGTGCCTTAATGGCCCTGGTAGGTGTTTGCAGATATGGAATGCATTATTTAGCTGTTTCTTAAGATTGGCATTCTACAAATTGTGCCGAAATACAGGTATATGTGTGATCAAAGGGATTGTTCATGCTAAGTTAATATGCTACCTGATTTATTAGCAGATGGTTCAAAATAACTTGTAGCCCAAAAATATATCAGATAGAATATGAAATTGTACTCTGTCTAATCAAAAAGGGAATGCATGCATGCAAGAAATGGATCAAACTTTTCCACCTGTCAAGGAAAAAGATTATTCAGAGTTAATGGGAAAAAAAGGATATATGGATGTAAAGTGGTATTTCGAATTATTTATGACTAAAGTCAGACGTACTTTAAATTAGTGTGGCTTCTGTCTGTTATGGGAATATTGGAGAAAGGGGTAATGTAGGCAAGAATCCATACAGATGCACTACATGAAACAGTAAATCTTGCACCTTATAACAGTGACACACTGCAGTTTAAGTATAAATGAACAGCAAAATAATGACAAAATACATGCACGTCTCAACAACTGTGTTCTGATGTAGAAGTCAGAGCAATTCTAAAAAGTCATGTCAGTGGAATCGATCAAAATGTATGTTGTGGACCAAAGTAACAGCAACTCTGGCCAGGGTGAGTCTCATGAGATGGTATGACTTTGGGAAGAGCAAAGAACTAACAATGGGACCAGCAATTCAGGCAGCAATCATTCCTTTTAAGTGCAAAAGCACATACAAGAGTGAAAGAACAGACCAGCTATAACATTAGTTAGCCTTCCTCAGTGTAAATGAAATAAAAAAAACAAACACTCTTTATATAGCTTTAACAAGACATGTGACCATTCACAATTGTTCATTTAAACCAGGTGCGAAAAAAGCCCCTAATTGTCCACGTCTTTTCTTTTGCATTTAGTATATCATGCTGACCAGTTTTATTGTTCCTTGGTCTACTAATTTTGTCAATTATTGTAAAACTGAAAAATGCTTTAACATGTGTTAGGGTATGTTTGTATAGGGCATTCGTAATTTTGTGATTTTTAACTTCACTAAGGTGTTCTGACATCCTAATTCTTAGTGGTCTAGAGGTCTGTCCTATGTAAAAAGCAGAACATTGACAACTAACTAAATAAATAACCCAATCGGTATTGCAACTGGCAAAGAAAGAGATATCAAAAATATGGGATGTATTTTTACTACTGAAAGTCCTAGTTTTGAGAATTTTTGGGCAATGAACACAATGTCCACAAGGGTGACAACCTATTAAAGGTCCACCTGAAAGGGTTATCTGCACTTGTGAGGTTTCCGAGTTGTCCTTTTTTATAGTGGTTAAGGATGGATCCCACATTCCTCCCTTTCCTGAAAGAAAAATGGCATCTATCACCTAATATTGCACCTAGAGAGGCATCAGCCAATAATATATTCCAATGATGTTGCACATATTCCATCAGAGCGCCTGTGTTTCTACCATAAGTGACCACAAACCTGGGGGGTGGGGGGCTTACTGTCCTCATTTTTGTGTTTATAGAGGAGAAGACTGCCCCATGTCATATTATCAACCTTATTCTGGACTTATAAGACATCCCCCATTTTATACCCTCTGTCCTTAAATCTGGATCTCAAGTCATCCCTAAAGTATTTTTGCTTGGCAGGCTCAGAACAAATTTGTTTAATCCTCATAAATGGTGATTTGGGAATGTTCCTACAAATATGGGGTGGATGATAGCTGGTGGTGGCCTGGAGCAAAGAGTTATATTCGAGGAATTTATGATACACTTCAGTAATTAAAGTGTTATCAGGAGCCCTTGATACCAACACATCCAAAAATGTAGTTTTCTCCCTATGATGGTTCAAAGTAAAGTGAATTCCCCATCTGTTCTCATTCAAATAACTCACAAATTCTTTGAGATATTCAACGTCTAATCTCCAGACCAACCAACAATCATCCAGATATCTTCTCCAGATATCCATCTCACCCATAAAAAAATTATTAGAGTCATCATAGATAAGCTGTTCTTCTATATATGCCATAAACAAATTGGCATATATTGGCACAAATGATGTCCCCATAGCAGTACCTTGAACTTGTAGGAAACATTTATTTTGGTAAAAAATAATGTTCTTAGTTAATACATGTTCCGAAAGAACCAGCAAGAATGTATTGAAACCAGGGGAGTAAAGCCCAGATTTGTATAGCCAAAATTTAAGGGCATCTATACCAGCCCAATGAGGGATGTTGGTATAGAGGGCTGTCACATCCAATGTACATAATAACCAATCAGGCTCAAGTTGTGTTTCTGAAATCACTTGAAGAAATTCGGTAGTATCCCTGATTGTAGCCCATACCCATTTCAATAATGGTTTAAGGTATTTTGAAAGGAAATGTGATAGGGGTTCCATCAATGAGCCCCTCCCAAAACAATGGGTATTTCTGGTGGATTGATAGGATCTTTATGGATTTTAGGCAGAAAGTAAATGTATTGTCGACTGGGATCAGAAATAGTTAAGTGTTGTTTGGTAGTATTAGTAATGATGCCTTCCTCCATGGCTGACTCAAGAAACTCATCAATCTGTTTTTTGAAATCCAAGGTGGGATCAATGTGCATGTATGTATAATAGCAGGCATCCAAAAGTTGTCTCATGGCCTCTTCATCATACCGTGTCCAATCCTGGACCACCATAGCCCCACCCTTATCAGCCCCTAGGAAGACCAGGTCATGATTGTTAGCTAGTTTTGAAATACAATCTGTTTCAGTCTTAGAAATATTGTTCAGCTTGGGTGTGAACACTCTAGAGAGGAAATGAAGATCTTTAAGAATCATATTCTGAAACATAAGTACATTGTGGTTCATAGGTGGCATAAACCCAGATATGTGGTATCTGAAATCATCCAACATATCCAATTCTCTGCCCTGAAGAAATATTTTAAGATTAAGATTTTTGCAAAATGTTAAAACATCATTAACAAAAGCTTCCTCAGGGACAAAGAATCCTGGTATAAAAGATAGCCCTTTATTTGGAATACCAATTTCGGCAGGAGAGAGGTTATAGTAGTTTCATAGTTTCATAGTATAGTACTAGGTTATCTGCCCTAGGGCATTTATAAGCCTAGCCAAAGTGTATGTGGCTTTCGCCACCCCATGTAATGATACAAAAGTGTACAATTTAAATTAAATTTAGTTTACTGTGCCTCTATCTAGCAATGACACAGAGATGACCCCCGGTGTAAATCTGCGATCACCCATCCATTCGTCCAGATTTCTCTTGAAGAGAGTCAGTGAGGGGCTCTGCCTAACATGGACAGGTATCCTGTTCAAGAGTGTGGGAAACCTCTGGGTTATGAATCTGTCCCTCCAGCATGTCCTATTCATATTTGTGCTGAGGTTTAGATCTTTAGCTCTCGTGGCTCTGATGGATTTGGAATTTTTGAGGTAGAGCATGTCCATTAATTCTGAATTGGACATGGCCTTGTACGTAAGGCACAGATCACCTTTGAGCAGGCGGTATGCTACTGAATAGAGCTGGAGCTTTTTCAGTCTGGCAGCATATGACATATGCTGGAGACCCTTGATCCTCTTGGTAAGGTACTTTTGGGGTCTCTCCAGCTGCTGCAGGTGCCGGGTGAGGTACATACCAAATGGGGCATTGTACTCAATCATAGGCCTGATAAGGGAGGAATATAAGGGTACAATGACATCCTTTGATCTGGATGTGAATCCCTTCATGATAAGGTGGGCAAGGTAGAAGGTCTTTCTAACCACTTTGGTGACATGGGTGTCAAATGAGAGGTCACTGTCAACTTGGGTCCCCAGGTCTCTGATTACTTTTTCTGTAGTTAATGGATTACCACCTATGTGGTAATTTGTGGGTACTTTGTTTTTACCAAAGGGGATGACTATACATTTTTTGGCATTTAGTTTAAGGCTATGATTCTGGCACCAGTCGTCTGTTTCTGTGAGGCCCTTCTGGAGGATGCATGTGTCAGCTGGTGTGTTGACTATGGCGCCTAGTTTGCAGTCATCTGTGAACTTTGTCAGCCACATCCCCCCTATGTTTGCCTGCACATCTGAGAAATAAATGCCGAACAAGAGGGGTCCCAAGACAGACCCCTGTGGGACTCCACTTGTGACTGGCTTAGAGTCTGACATAACTCCAGCTATACTGACTTTGTGGGTTCTGTCCTTTAGCCAGTTTGCAACCCATCTTGTGACAAACAGGTTTACATTTAAGCTGTTGAGCTTGTCTATGATGCCTGAGTGGGGTATTGTGTCGAAGGCTTTTGCCAGATCCAGGTAGGCTGTATGAACTGCTTTGCCTTCATCGATGGCTCTAGTGACTGTTTCAATAAAGTCCACCAGGTTTAAAAGACAGGATCTGCCTTTTACAAAGCCAAACTGAGTAGGGTCAATTGTCTGTAGGTCCCCTATGTCTTTGTTTATGAGTTCCATAATGATCCTTTCCATAGCTTTGCAGACCAGGCTGGTCAAGCTTATGGGGCGGTAGTTTCCAGGGTCTGTAGAGGTGCCACCTTTGTGGAGTGCAACCACTGTAGCTGTACGCCAGTGTTTAGGGATGTATCCTGTAGCAAGGCTAAGATTAAACAGTGTTCTTATGTGCGGGTTTAGCTCCTCTAGGAGTTGACGTAGCACGCAACCCGGGACACTGTCAGGTCCCATGGATGCTGTATTTTTAGCATTACTGAGGGCAGCTCTCACCTGGACATCTGAGATTTCAGGGAGGTTGCATTCAGCTGAGATATTTATTTCATCTTTTGGGGGAGAGGGAGGGGAGAAATTTGCACTGAACCTGTCTGCCAGTATGTTGGCAATATCTGTGGGTTCAGTGTATTTTTTGCCGTTATGAACTAACTCTGTGCATATCTGAGGGTTTCCGCCCAGGTTTCTAACATAACTGAAGAAGGCCTTGTGATTATCTTTAGTGTCCTTAGCGATTTTTCTCTCGAAGTTGGCCTTTGATGATTTTATTAGCGAACATAGTTTTTTGCTAGTGCTGATCAGGGATGCCTTCCTTTATGGGATTTTGCTCTGTCTTGCAGTAGCTTCCTTCTCTTGTTATAAAGTTTGTTTATGGCTGGGGTCCACCAAATAGGATGCCTGCCTTTGGTGGAAAGGGTCTTGGTTTTATTTGGGATTGCATGATCCATGCATTCTTGGAGATGCCCGTAGAAAGCATTTGTGAAGGATTCAGCAGTGTGGGATGTGGTTTCCACTGGCCCAGGGGGCTTGAAGGATACCATTTCAGTCCTAAGGAGTGTAAAGTCAGCTTTTGAGAAGTTTCTCACTGTGGTCTTTTGTGCTGGGGGTGGAGGTGGGATATGAATATCTAGGGTTATTAGTTTATGGTCTGATCTCACTAGTGAGGGGTATACTTCCGGTGTTGAGCATTTTGTCCCCATGTTTGTGATGATCAGGTCAAGTATATTATTTCCCCTTGTGGGGGAGGTGACTAGTTGTTCCATCACATTTGAGTTGATGAATTCCAGGAACCTTTGAACTAGGGTGTTGGGGCTTGAGTAATGCACCCAGTCTATGTTTGGGTAGTTGAAGTCTCCCAATATGATGGTATTTGGTGAGACATTCATATCCTCCAGTGTCTTCAGGAAGGCTGAATGGAGTTCCTGAGATTGTGAGGGTAGTCTGTAGCATGCTACAAGTTGCATAGCAGTTTTGCCTATGGTTAGTTGCACATGGATGGTCTCCGATGCTTCATGCATTGCCACTAACCTAGAGGTGTGGGTGTCTTTAATGAATATGGACACTCCCCCTCCTTTTGTGGTTTGGCCCAGGTTTTGGGGCCGAAATGCATGATACGAGGTATAACCTGGTAGGGCTGGGGTGCTCTCAGGAGCCTTGAAACAGGTTTCAGTTACTGCACAGACATCGATGCTCTCCATACTGAGGAGTGCTTTGAGAGCCTGCATCTTGAGATTTAGACTTCTGGTGTTGAGCAGCATTACCCTTAGTTTTTTTCCTTTATTGTTTTCTAAGGTGGTGGGTTTGTCTTTTGAGCCTTGCCTAAAAAGGGCACTATGGGGGTGGCAAGAGCCTTAGCCAATATCCGGAAGCCCAGTGGTGACAGGTGCAAGCCATCCCTTGCGAAGCAGCGTGGCTTGTCCAGCATGTCACCCCAAACAGACAGACATTGGATCCCCCTAGAATGACACCAGTAATTGAGCCAATTATTAAAGCTGATCATCTTGTCTTTGTATTGTGGCATCATTCTTGGTGAGGGCAAGATGCTGCTCAGGGTCAGGGTCATACCGGCCTGGGCTACATAATCAGAGAGCTCCTCTATGTCTCTTTTCATGTAGTCCAAGGAGGTACGTCTCAGGTCATTCATGCCGGCATGGACAATGACGGAGTCATATTTGTACTTGCTTTGGAGTGACCTGAGTGCTTGTGTTATGTGGCGGATCCTAGCTCCTGACAGGCAGCTCACCGTTACCCTCTCTTTGTTCAGCCTGGTAAGCAGGACGTCAGTGTGTCTGACTATAGAGTCAACTATTACTAGTGTATCAGGCATGGTGCTTCGGCTTAGGGGCTGTGATTGTTTGGCACACTGACTTTGTGTACTATGTGTTGCTTGTGCAGAGTTTTGTGGTGGTGTTTTCTTGGATGTCTGCTTTGGGAGCCTCTGTTGTTTCGGTAAGTTTTTTATTAGAGCCTCTGAGTATGTCTTTGTGTTACTATGTGTTTGGTTTGCAGTTGTGGTTGGTTTATGTGAGACTGGGTTTGTTGTGTGTGTGGTTACCTTATCCTCCTGTCTGGTCTTGCTAGTTCTGTGTTGAGAGAGTTCAGCCTCCAGTTTGGCTATATAGTTGCATCTCTCACATGTGTTTGTGTTTGTTGGGAGGAGGAGAGGGTTGTCTGTGCACATGAGACAATTGTAACATTGTCTCAGGATTCCCAGATTAACCAGCTGAACTGGAGAGGACGTCAGTAATATACCACTCGACATGCCAGAATAGTATAAGGGGGTGATGTGTAACTGGGTCAGAGAGAGGACTTTGAAGGGAAGTGGGTATTAGCATGGGTTGTAGGTGGATGTAGTGCTTACGTTAGTTTAAGGGTGCTTCACTTAAAAGAAAGGTTTTAGGAGCAAGTGCTAGGCTTATGATAAAGCGAATAGACTGATTTTGTTGAAAGTAGAGCTTTCTTAAGGGAAAAATTGAAGTGCAGACTTGGCGGAGCCAGGAATAGTTTAAGCCTGTTTAACCGGCGCTGCGCTATGCGCACAATTGCGCAAAGCCACGCAAATGCAGATTTTAAACAGGGAACTTCAAAAGAGCTGGAAATGGTCCAAAACGAACAATTACTACAAGCTCTTGTGCTGAGGTCACTCCTTCAGGGACAGATAGGCTGCTCAAGGCTCCCCACTCCCACTGGTGAGCAAAGAAACTTCCTTCTATCCAAGTAAGGCAATGGACAACACAGGAACTACACCACAGTCCAGAATACAGCAAAGCCTGTATACTGGTCTAAACTAGTCGAGAAAGGTGGGAAAACAAGGATTTTTTTGTTTTTTTTTTTGTTTTTTAAGTTAAAAAGTACACAGAAATGCAGGAAAAACAGTAATAAATCACTTACACAGGCTAGCTCACTTTAGTAGGTAGCCTCAACAGTTAAATTTAACAACAGACTTTCAACCAAATGTAACTTTAAGTGCAGATAATGTACAATGCAAAAAACAGGTAATAAAGCAGTATAAACTTGTTCAAAGTAAGAAAAGGAAGGTCTCTCAGGTAAAAACAGCAAAAAATACTTAGATCAGATCACTTTTCTCAGTTCTCTACTGCTAGCACCACTCTGCAGGACCACGAGGAGCTGTTTCTGAGTAGTATAGCCAGAAAAATATGCTCAGGGGCGGATTTTAAACAGGGAACTTCAAAAAAGCTGGAAATGGTCCAAAACAACCAATTACTACAAGCTCTTGTGCTGAGGTCACTCCTTCAGGGACAGATAGGCTGCTCAAGGCTCCCCACTCCCACTGGTGAGCAAAGAAACTTTCTTCTATCCAAGTAAGGCAATGGACAACACAGGAACTACACCACAGTCCAGAATACAGCAAAGCCTGTATACTGGTCTAAACTAGTCGAGAAAGGTGGGAAAACAAGGATATTTTTTTGTTTTTTTTTGTTTTTTAAGTTAAAGTACACAGAAATGCAGGAAAAACAGTAATAGATTACTTACACAGGCTAGCTCACTTTAGTGGGTAGCCTCAGCAGTTAAATTTAACAACAAACTTTCAACCAAATGTAACTTTAAGTGCAGATAATGTATAATGCAAAAAACAGGTAATAAAGCAGTATAAACTTGTTCAAAGTATGAAAAGGAAGGTCTCTCAGGTAAAAACAGCAAAAAAATACTTAGATCAGGAAAGTAGTCACTTTTCTCAGTTCTCTACTGCTAGCACCACTCTGCAGGACCACGAGGAGCTGTTTCTGAGTAGTATAGCCAGAAAAAACGCTCGGTGTGGATTTTAAACAGGGAACTTCAAAAAAGCTGGAAATGGTCCAAAACAACCAATTACTACAAGCTCTTGTGCTGAGGTCACTCTTTCAGGGACAGATAGGCTGCTCAAGGCTCCCCACTCCCACTGGTGAGCAAAGAAACTTTCTTCTATCCAAGTAAGGCAATGGACAACACAGGAACTACACCACAGTCCAGAATACAGCAAAGCCTGTATACTGGTCTAAACTAGTCGAGAAAGGTGGGAAAACAAGGAATTTTTTTTTGTTTTTTTTTTGTTTTTTAAGTTAAAAAGTACACAGAAATGCAGGAAAAACAGTAATAAATCACTTACACAGGCTAGCTCACTTTAGTGGGTAGCCTCAGCAGTTAAATTTAACAACAAACTTTCAACCAAATGTAACTTTAAGTGCAGATAATGTACAATGCAAAAAACAGGTAATAAAGCAGTATAAACTTGTTCAAAGTAAGAAAAGGAAGGTCTCTCAGGTAAAAACAGCAAAAAATACTTAGATCAGGAAAGTAGTCGCTTTTCTCAGTTCTCTGCTGCTAGCACCACTCTGCAGGACCACGAGGAGCTGTTTTTGAGTAGTATAGCCAGAAAAATACGCTCAGGGGTGGATTTTAAACAGGGAACTTCAAAAAAGCTGGAAATGGTTCAAAACGACCAATTACTACAAGCTCTTGTGCTGAGGTCACTCCTTCAGGGACAGATAGGCTGCTCAAGGCTCCCCACTCCCACTGGTGAGCAAAGAAACTTCCTTCTATCCAGGTAAGGCAATGGACAACACAGGAACTACACCACAGTCCAGAATACAGCAAAACCTGTATACTGGTCTAAACTAGTCGAGAAAGGCGGGAAAACAAGGATATTTTTTGTTTTTTTTTTTTTTTAAGTTAAAAAGTACACAGAAATGCAGGAAAAACAGTAATAAATCACTTAAACAGGCTAGCTCACTTTAGTGGGTAGCCTCAGCAGTTAAATTTAACAACAGATTTTCAACCAAATGTAACTTTAAGTGCAGATAATGTACAATGCAAAAAACAGGTAATAAAGCAGTATAAACTTGTTCAAAGTAAGAAAAGGAAGGTCTCTCAGGTAAAAACAGCAAAAAATACTTAGATCAGGAAAGTAGTCGCTTTTCTCAGTTCTCTGCTGCTAGCACCACTCTGCAGGACCACGAGGAGCTGTTTCTGAGTAGTATAGCCAGAAAAATATGCTCAGGGGTGGATTTTAAACAGGGAACTTCAAAAAAGCTGGAAATGGTCCAAAACAACCAATTACTACAAGCTCTTGTGCTGAGGTCACTCCTTCAGGGACAGATAGGCTGCTCAAGGCTCCCCACTCCCACTGGTGAGCAAAGAAACTTCCTTCTATCCAAGTAAGGCAATGGACAACACAGGAACTACACCACAGTCCAGAATACAGCAAAACCTGTATACTGGTCTAAACTAGTCGAGAAAGGCGGGAAAACAAGGATATTTTTTTTTTTTTTTTTTTGTTTTTTAAGTTAAAGTACACAGAAATGCAGGAAAAACAGTAATAGATCACTTACACAGGCTAGCTCATTTTAGTGGGTAGCCTCAGCAGTTAAATTTAACAACAAACTTTCAACCAAATGTAACTTTAAGTGCAGATAATGTACAATGCAAAAAACAGGTAATAAAGCAGTATAAACTTGTTCAAAGTATGAAAAGGAAGGTCTCTCAGGTAAAAACAGCAAAAAAATATTTAGATCAGGAAAGTAGTCACTTTTCTCAGTTCTCTGCTGCTAGCACCACTCTGCAGGACCACGAGGAGCTGTTTCTGAGTAGTATAGCCAGAAAAAACGCTCAGGGGCGGATTTTAAACAGGGAACTTCAAAAGAGCTGGAAATGGTCCAAAACGACCAATTACTACAAACTCTTGTGCTGAGGTCACTCCTTCAGGGACAGATAGGCTGCTCAAGGCTCCCCACTCCCACTGGTGAGCAAAGAAACTTCCTTCTATCCAAGTAAGGCAATGGACAACACAGGAACTACACCACAGTCCAGAATACAGCAAAGCCTGTATACTGGTCTAAACTAGTTGAGAAAGGCGGAAAACATGGATATTTTTTTGTTTTTTTTGTTTTTTAAGTTAAAAAGTACACAGAAATGCAGGAAAAACAGTAATATATCACTTACACAGGCTAACTCACTTTAGTGGGTAGCCTCAACAGTTAAATTTAACTGAGAATTAAGCAATTAAGATGAAATGTTGAAAACATTATTTATTTCTTGGCAAACATTTGTATTAGTTCCTCCATGTTGGTTACTGTTCCGATGTTTCCTACCCCCCCTCCTCCTTCTGGGTCTAAACCCAAAGGGCCATTGGAGTTCCTCTTTTTCTGTGCCGGAGAACCAGTGGTACCCACAATTTCCCCCTCCAAGCCAGAGGATTCCTCACCTGAGGTATCTATACTAGACATAGATCCCTTTTTTAAGATGGATCTTGGCCACTTTCTCTTGGGTGGATTTTTCCTAGATTGAACAAAATGAACATGCTTATCTTTGCCCATATTAAAGGGGTCCCCCCTATCATAGTCAGATTGATCCCTCAGGAATTTCCTATTCTTCCTGTCCCTAAGCTGCTCTTCCAGAATAGTGAGTTAATGACTAAGTTTCTTCAAGCAGGACTTATAAATGGGTGATTCCTCATATTTTTTACCATCATCACATAAAGTAGTTATGATCTCTATTTCACTGTCAATAGTTCTGTTATGATGTTCAGCCAAAATTTCGACAAACCTGAGAATGGCTTGTTGTTGAGCTTCTTCCCATGTTTTTAGAAGGATCTCATCAGGATTACTAACCAGTGGTTGTAAGCGTGCATGCAAACCCCTGGGTGTGATTCCTTTAATCAAATAAGCCCAAAACAACCTATAGTGCCAGACATTGTTTCTGAGCTGTCGCATATGCCTTGTGAGTTCCAAAAATGTTTTTTCACATCCTTCATCATTGGTTACTATATTGGTGCTAGTCTTCTCCTCTATAAACACAAAAACAAGGACAGTAAGTCCCCCCCCCCCCCAGGTTTGTGGTCACTTATGGTAGAAACACAGGTGCTCTGATGGAATATGTGCAACATCATTGGAATATATTATTGGCTGATGCCTCTCTAGGTGCAATATTAAGTGATAGATGCCATTTTTCTTTCAGGAAAGGGAGGAATTTGGGATTCATCCTTAGCCACTATAAAAAAGGACATCTCAGGGAAACCTCACATGTACAGACCACCCTTTCCGGTGGACCTTTAACAGGTTGTTACCCTTGTGGACATTGTGTTCATTGTTCAAAAATTCTCAAAACTAGGGATTTCAGTAGTAAAAATGCATCCCATGTTTTGATATCTCTTTCTTTGTCAATTGCAATACCAATTGGGTTATTTATTTAGTTAGTTGTCAATGCTCTGCTTTTTATGTAGGACATACCTCTAGACCACTAAGAATTAGGACGTCAGAACACCTTAGTGAAGTTAAAAATCACATATTTACGAACGCCCTATACAAACATACCATAACACGTTAAAGCATCTTTCAGTTTTACAGTAACTGACAAAATTAGTGGACCAAGGAACAATAAAACTGGTCAGCATGATATACTAAATAAAAAAGAAAAGAAGTGGATAATTAAGTTAGGGGCTTTATTCACACCTGGTTTAAATGAACAATTGTGAATGGTCACATGTCTTGTTAAAGCTATATAAAGAGTGTCTGTTTTTTTATTTCATTTACACTGAGGAAGGCTAACTAATGTTATTGCTGGAACCAGTCTGTTCTTTCAGTCTTGTAGGTGCTTTTGCACTTAAAAAGAATGATTGCTGCCTGAATTTCTGGTCCCGTTGTTAGTTCTTTGCTCTTCATGGTTTTTAGGACCTGGCAGTAGCCGTACATGCAGGGTTTCTTTGCAGATGGAGTTCCTGACTTCGGGAAGAACAAGCTGGAGCATGGTATTGCAGAATGTTCACATGCATGGCACAGTGATAGTTTACAGTACAGTGTAAACACCTGCTGATTGGTGTACAGTCAGTTGCACTTACTGCTGCCATGAAAGGAGGGAAGGGGGTATAGGACAATAAGAAATGAGAGAACAAAGCAGGAAGAAGTACACACATAGAGGTAACATGAAGGTAAAGCAAGTGTGTGAAAGCAGGGCACTGTTTTGTGAGGCTGTGTACCCCAATATATCTATCAATATGGACAGAAAAAGAATGATGGAAAGGGTGGTAGGTAAGCAGGATGAGGAAAAGAGGGAAGGGTGGTCAGCAGGGGCACATAAAAATACAAAATGGTACATTCAAAATAGTGTTGGAGTTATGGGCCGGACACAGATAAACAAAGGGTGAACAAATATTGATGGACAGGAGTGGACATGGAGCAAGTGGTGGATTGTAGCACAATAAGATGATTTACAAACACCTGGGGATAGTTTGAAGTGCTGCCTGATAGCCAGCTATAGGGACGTTATTGTGATGCATCAGATGGCTGAGATGAGTTAAGGTGGATGGTGGTCAAGGCCATACCCTGCTCTGGTGGTCGGGCCCTGATGGTTGAGCATGTATGGAAAGACATACTTATACTTACTCAACAGACCACTGCCCATTCAAGCCCTTTTTTACCTCCTTCTGCACTGATGGCTGGACAGTGTTATGTCACTGAGTTGGGCTACCTGCCTGGAAGAGGTTAGTGAGACATTCCATACTATCTCACACATCATATCCACAGGTGGGCCAGAGGCATATGGTAGCTACTTCACCTGTGGACCATTGTCTTCATAATGACCTGCAGGCAGGAGGCACAGTAGGATGGAAGATAACTAAAGATTTTCTACAAATGGTGTTGTTAATATAACTAAAGACAGTGGGTAGTATTCAAACTAATCCTGCTGGGTCAAAAGCCTCAGCTGCATCCTGTGGTAGCAAACATCATTGGCTTGTCACACTGCCCCTGCTGAAAGAAAGAAGGATCAAAACATCCTTCACACACACACACACACACACACACACACACACACACACACACACACACACACACACACACACACACACACACACACACGCACGATGCACACACACGCACACACACACACACACACACACACACACACACACACACACACACGCACGCACGCGCACGCACGCACACACACACACACACACACACACACACACACACACACACCGATAAAATACCAACATTACTGCCAAATATGTATGTTCATTATTACAGCTTCACAAGTAAGCCACAAAACAACATGCATGTGCAAAATAAGAAAAACAAAGAAATGCATCCACAAACTCAAAAGTAAGTAATGTACATGTAAGATGGCAGAAGACTGAACATTTCCCCACAGCTTCAAAATGTATTCACATTTCCAGATATATTCTAAATCAGTTTTTCCAACTCTGTTACTGTCTCTGACAGGCAACTTAGTTTCTCATCACTGCACTGTCTCTCAATAATCATTATACTATTACTGTATTTCACTTAACCACTGTCCTTTAAGCCAGTTCTATCTCTGTGGAGTCTGCATGTCCTCCCCGTGGTCGAGTGACGTTAAAGACATGCAGGTAAGTGCGTGCATGAATGGGTATGACTTTGAAGGTTGGGCTTTGGGCTGGCAACTCGGCACCATAAAAATCCACTGCCAATCATTAGCAGATCGGAGTTCCGCTCTGGTGATCCCTAACCGGGAAAAGTCGAAAGACAATTATTATTATCTATATTACTACTTATGCAAATTCCATGTACATATATTGCTTTAGAACAAAAATTTCTGCTGTACATGCAACTGAATGTTTAATTGTGCTTTAGTGACATAAGACTGACCTGAACATTATTTAGTAATCATATTTTGTAGCATGTAGCATACAGTGCATATCTTGCAAGCAAATGCAAGGATGTACTGCAGTGCCTCAAGATGTTTCTAAGCAGTGGAATTGGGCCTTCAGCTGGCAAACCATGTGCAGTAAAATGATTCTGATTTGGGCATGGGCAGTTTTATACTGTAGTGTGGCTAGGCTGCATGCGTTCTGTATGGTGTCATCAGCTAAGGCTCCAGGTGCTATCCAACATCACATACAGCACAGTGTGAACATATTGTGTGAAGAGACATTTCCACACACTGTCTAGAACTCCATGTTTGTCTCATTAGCACAATGCCTGTGTTAACAGGGTTGGGAGGGTGGCCTAATGGTTAAGGTGTTTGCCTTACAAACACAAGGTGCAGAGTTTGAGTCTCACAAGGGATAATTGGCTAAGCTTAAAGTGGCTCGCAAGGTCAGTTAGCTTAGTATGAACCTATGAACCATACAGAAAGGACAAATATTTGTGATTCGTATGCCAGATGTAATATCAGTGTGCTCTGCAGTCATTTTAGTTATCAGTCAGTGTGTGCTGCATACTACCTGGCACTTAGGATGGCAACCTTTCCTATTGACATAACACAGTCCTTGGAAACCAAATGGGATCTTTATGACTACATTAAAGAGTCTCTAGCACCAAGTACTATGGGGAGGCAGATGATGTCATAGAAGCTGCACATAGTAATGTCTCTTCATTTTTTCTGGGGGAAATCAGAATGGTGAGGCACATATGGAAGTAGTTTATTGAGGAACTTATTCTGTATTCTGTAAGCTGACACCTACGATATACCCAGCATGTCCCCTTTTTGTCTTTCGAAGGTCCCTATGGCTAGTAAAATAAATGGTACACATAGCTTAGTGCACACCTATATAGGAGGTCTGTGCATTCCTCTTGATCCTTTTTTGGGCTACATATACCTGCCAACACAAAAAAGTCTAATAGCTTCTTGCCAGTAAGCTGGTGGCAGGTAATACTATATTGATGCTGTTTTTGCTAATGATACTTGCCACTACATCATGCTAAAGTGTGTGTTAGTGGAATTTATAAACAACAGGCACTGCTGCATGAGTGATGCTGCTACTCTTAGCATTTTTGATAGTTACTACACCACAAATTTCACATGCAGTCATTCGTATATATGCAATACACAACTTGCTGCATGCCTATTGCTCCCTACTTCCATGAATTGTGACTTGCTTTCAGAGGCACTCATTTGCATCTTAATATGCATGCATCAAACTAGACACCTTCCTTACATGCCATTATATGCTAATATGCATATGTCTATTCTCCCAATGTTTTTCACACTGCTCAGTGGTACCAGCAGGTGCTACAAATCACAACTTGCTTGTGTATGACTATTTCCTGAGCAACAGTTCACTGTGTACTACGCTAGCTGACTATGAATATTGGCCCTAGGCTGCAACTGTCAGTGGCTGATATGTGGTAAAAATAACATACCATAGCCCTGCATAATTCACAAAAGTCTTGAAAACTCATGTAAGCAGTATGTAGAAATATGAAGAATGTCACTGCCTTGTAATCATGAAGTACAGCATATAGATGAGACCGAAATGTGTGGGGTTACAAGTGTAGGCTCTCTCACTTATTCTTTTATGATTTTCATCCAACTCTGACCAGTGACACTGAGGGCAGATTTTTCCAGGCAAAGCAGAAAATGGGAGAAGGTTGCTAGGTCTTTCATCTGTATCATACATGCATGCATTTGGCCTTAGGGCAATTTAGAGTTCTAGATCCACCTCACAGTATATCTTTGGAATTTAGGAGACACAGGGAGAACATGCAGATTCCACATGGAAGGCACCCCAGATGAGAAATGAACTAGAGAATGTGTTGCTGTGAGGTGGTAATGCTGTCTGTTGTGCCACTGTTCCACTGAAGCTGAACAAAACACTAAACCAATGTACCCAGAGCCCATGTGACACTAATATTGTGTTATGGCTGAGCTACAATATCAGAATAAAAACAAGATAGGTTAAAAAGTTGACAGCTGTAAATTTACCTGTGCAGGTAGGTGTACTAAACACAACTATGGAGTATGACAACTACAATATGTTTGTGGTAGATGCTTAGCGTACACCTGCTGTACACCCTGATGGTCTCTGGAAAGTCTCAGTAGCCACGATTACCAAAACTGCCAATACCTTTGTATCCACACGAATGAGTATGACAGGCATCCCCCAAGTTTTAATATGAAGCTTCTAAAGGGAGGAGCCAGAGAGTCCCACAGTAAACTGGCACCTGGCATCCTGAGATCACGGAGATCTATCACCAGTGAAAACATCCTATAATGCTGAGTTTCAGAAATAATTCAGATTAGTAGCTGGTGTCATTCAAATTTTTATTCACCTGAGATAATTGCTTTCATGTAACAGTAGACATCTTCATGTTTTGCAGGGGTTCTAATCCCATACCAGGCAGATCAATTGCTGGCACTGCAGTGCAGCAGAAGGGGGGATGCTGCACACTTGAGTGTGCCATCTTTCTGATGAGATGTTAAACTGCAGCATCATCTGCTTAAATGGGTGATAGCTCACATGGATGTACAAGATCCCTGGCACCTCTTGAAAAGAGTAGGGGTCCTTTATTTAACACACCATAAAAACATTATTTACATAGTTACATATTTGTGAGAATATACACATGTCGATGTATTACTATTTACCATTTATCTTATAACATCCTCATTGTTATTCTTCGTAACTGACCCTTACTTTTTCCACAACTATAATCTGATTTTTTGTAATATAGTTGCCAAAATCCATTTCCCATTCAATAAACTTTCATTCAGTCTTTCATTACAAATAACCCATATTACATAAAATAAATTCTTATCTACTTTTCTTTCATGAGAAAAAACTGGACACAGCCACCACGATGTAATAAAGCCAAGATTTAATATCGAACTGGAACAAAATAAGCGCTTTCACATACTACACAGGCATGCTTCTTCAGATTTCAAATACTCATTATACCAACCACATTTAAATACTAACCATTTGACCATATAATTGATTAATTGATTGCTTAATACTGCTTTAATTAATTGATTGATTAAACAAAATAATGTTCTTAAAGCAACCAATCCTGACTTAAAATCAGGTGAAAAATATATAAAATAAAATAAAATATATGCCACATATATATATTATAAATATATATTATAAATACAAATATTTTTGTATACATTTTGTATAATAATTTGTATTTATAATATATATTTATAATATATATATGTGGCATATATTTTATTTTATTTTATATATTTTTCACCTGATTTTAAGTCAGGTCAAATGGTTAGTATTTAAATGTGGTTGGTATAATGAGTATTTGAAATCTGAAGAAGCATGCCTGTGTAGCATGTGAAAGCGCTTATTTTGTTCCAGTTCAATATTAAATCTTGGCTTTATTACATCGTGGTGGCTGTGTCCAGTTTTTTCTCCTGAATTTCTTTGTTTTGGGATTCACACCTTCAGACGGTAGCAGCGCATGTCTCCTTAACATACTCTTCTTTCATGTTATTTCTTCTTATTCTTATAATATCCATATATAACCATATTCATATCTATGTGGTTTATATTATTAATATTATCAAAAAATGTTTCTTCACGCAACTTTTTCCAGAATTTCATCACAAGGTTGCATTTCAAAAAACATGCTCTGTTATCTCTTCTTCTCTACAAAAGAAACACAATCTTTCAACTTTCTTTTTTTATGCCATATTCCCCTTTACTGGTAACTTATTTACTACCAGTCTCCATATGAAATCCTGGCACTCTGCTATCTTGTTTTTCCTTACTTTACTATCTTTAATCAGTTATTCTGGTAAAACTTCCCATGGATTCACATAATAATATTGTTTCATCACATTATTATATCATCTTCTTCTATCTTTCTCTATATCATCAGCTTCTGTTTTCCATGTTAATATGTTTTCTTGATCATTTTTAATTTCTTCACTTACATATTTTTTTTCTCTTTTTCTTATTCGCATCATCTCCCAGAATATTTGTACTTATATTTACACATTCTCACTATTAAATTCTTATTCTCTTCCTTCACACACTTTACTACTTTATACAAGTTTAAAGAAGCAGAATAAACAACTGGATTTAGTAAATGCAATCCCCCTTCATCTTCAGTTGTATACAACATACTTTTATTAACTGGGTTCAATTCTTTTCATATTTTTCTGGAAACATAAATATTTGATATATATGTTATTTTTCCCATTAATATTAAATTTGCCAAATAAACATTTTTCCTGAATGCTGATCTACACATCCTCCATAGAAGACATATTTCTTTCATTTATTTTTTCAAACGCTCTCATTGCATCATAACTACATTTCCCCTAAATTTTATTGCTAACAAATATAGTTCATTCATTGAAAAATACGTCCCCCCAATTTCCATCACATTACCCAAATACCTACTTTTATCTTTATTCACAGTCATTCCCATTTCCTTTAAATATCCATCCACACAAACTACCACATTCCTCCTCCATATTTCATTCTTAACAACTACAGCTATATTATTTAATTATGTAACAACTACTGGAATCCCCACCTCCTTTTGCATCAAATATCTAACGTTTCATTTTACAAGGTATTTTACTCATTATTGCATTCATTACCAGTGTAAACAATATTCCACTCATGGGACATTCTTGTCTTATACCACAATTCATGCATATTTCTTTACTCGACCACCCATTCACTAACACTCTCACTCTGTTATTTTGATATGCTGACAGATCCACTCTCCTAATTCTGTTACCTATTCCATATTTCTCCATAACATCCCACAAAACATCATGTCCTACTGTATCAAATGTCTTGCAATATCGCCTGCCATAAGTTTCACCCCCCTTTTACTTATAATATCATCCACAATTTCGCTCACAACCAATAACACTTTATTCATAACATCCATTCCCCTTTATACCATGCATTCTAGCATCTATAATACCTCTTGTCCTTCCTTCCATTCTCCACTGTATTATTATCTAAAGAAAATATAATCTGTATTATTTAGTGTGATGGATCTCCAGATTTGTATATCATTCTTTTCATTCTTCAGCCAAATACATGTTAATATCCTGATTAAAAAAAAAAATCTTTATAAACAAGCCATTCCTTGAACCATTCATTCGGTACATTTACAAAATACTCTCTTTGCCAGTCCATTAACTTCTTTACATTCCATACCATATGCTATCCAGACCTGATACTGAATACTGAATCTACATTTACTTTCCTAATTACCTCATCCAATTCGCTATTTTCATAACTTCATTGTTTAAATTCCTCCATCATCTTATTCAGCTCATCACTACATATCTTATCTTTAGTAATTAACCTGCTTGTCCTTAGGAATTGGCTCTTAACAATTCCCTGTATGTGAGGCATGCATGCTATTCCTATGAGTGTATCATGTATGTTCATAGGAATAGATACACTCATAGGAAAAGCATGCATGAGCTGAATAAGATGATGGAGGAATTTAAACAATGAGGTTATGAAAATAGTATGCTACTAGATATGAAAAATGAGACTTTACGTAAAAGAGACTCCAACGCACAACTGTTTTTTTACAGATGGTCACATGACTGCATCTAGTGGCAGTGGGAATATTAGAGAGGCCTATATTTATTATACTAACACATATAATAGGAGATTTTTGGATTATAGCAATATTTTAATGAGAAATTGGGGGATCCTTAGAGCTATGAACTAGTAACCAGAATGAACACACCACAAAGAAACAACCACCGACCAGGAGAACAGTATCCAACATGCAAGCAAGAACCACGTTGTACCAAAAGGCCAAAGGCCAAGTTTAATGTTTAGTTCCAATAAATAAAACATTGACCTAGGTTTCATCTCAATATAAAGACTTCCTAAGAACAACTTAGACAAATACAACACTCTCTTATATATCCACCCACTTCCTAATTAATCAATTAAATCAATTAAAAAACAATAATTGCATATTCACAATTCATTACAAACATAATATATAAAACCAAGAAATGGTCCAAGCAACAGTAGAATCAACACCAAAATTTATTGAAAACTTTAAGCACTTTTCGTTTGCTATATGTGCAAACTTCATCTGAAGTAAAACAACTAAAAATACATCATCCTTTTAAAACACTCGATCAAATAACCGCGGGACAATCTATCAATTATTACCACTTGACATACTACCCTTAAAGTGGTATACAGAACTAAAAGTTATAAATAGAAACATGAAATATAAAATACATTCCGACCTTTTACAAAAGTCAACATTAAAAATAAACATTGAAAAATGGAAAGTATGTTGCATTTGCATAAACCAAGTAACGTTAGTAAAATAACTAATACCTAAGAAATGAGTGTTACCTTGTGTACTAACCATAGTTAAACAATTAGAACATACTTAAAAGTGTTTACTTATACACTATCATCTTTGCAAACTCTTCAATTTTAGAATGCTGCTAATAGAACATGTCTCATTGAGACCTGGAATGTTGTTTGCATTGAGTTTGATTTGCCAAACAACCTCAAGCTCTTCAAGATTAAGAGGTATAGGGCCACCTCTTATGTCTTATAGCATGTGATCTATGGCCATAAATTTGAATGTATGGTCAACATTAAGTTGAATATGCTTGGCCAAAGCATTGTTAGTTTTATTATGACCAATAGCGTACAGGTGTTTGTACATTCTGTCCTGGAGTCTTCGTTCCGTCTTGCCTATATAAAAGGCCGGACATCATGTACATTTGGCCAAGTAGACCACTAATTTGGAGTTACAGTTAAACCTAGATTAAAGTTTACACTGCCAACCATTGATGACAAATGAATTAGCTACCTCCACATTTTTACAAAAGTTACAATTCTCACATTTATTCATGCCAACTATTCTGGGAACCCTATGGTACTGTTATTTCAATAAGTTCTTCAGATTCCTACTACGTCTGAAAATAACTTTAGGTGAGTTTCCAAGTTTGTTGAATAACATTTGGAGCTCCGGGTTCGGAGACTTCTTTAGTGATCGAATTGCTCGATCTTGTATTAACAAACAATTTTTTTTTATGTTCAACAATGAATTTTATCTTCAGAAAGTAGGCATCGTGATGGGTTCCCCTTGCGGCGCTAGTGTAGCTAATTTGGTTATGGTGCATTGGGAATCGGAATTTATTTTCAAGAACAACAATGTCCAAAAGGATCTAGTATATTATACTGGATACCTGGACGACATATTTATTTTGCTGAATGGAGACCATGAGACAGGTCGCTATGTGCTGGAAGTATTTAATCAAACTGCAGAATTTTTACAATTTACATCTACTTTCAACATGGAGGCCATAGCGTATTTGGACATTTGGTTAAGTAAGAACAGAACATTGAGCTGTTACATGGCAAAAATAGACAGGAAAAGTACATACTCCAATTCATTCCTCCATTTTTCTAGTTGTTACCCGTTTCATCAGAAACGTTCTGTCATCAAGGGTCAAGTAGTTAGAGCTTCATGTATAATTAGTCAGGAGGAAGATTTTGTGGAGGAATGTATGTTCCTAAAAAGTCTTTTTTTACATCGTGACTACCCGGAATCCTTACTGGACTCCTTGATTGAGGAGGTTAGCCTAAAAAGGTCAAACCAGTTTTACAAACCTATTTTACCTATGAGGTGCCCGGCCCTTGACAACATTAGTGACCCCGACTTGTCAGCACCAGTGGGCACTCATGAGTCAATAAGTCAGAGAAATCAATCTTTTCATTCCAGCTTTATAACCACATTCAGTGCACAAAGTCATCTTTGCACTAACATTTTGCAGAAAAACTGGGAGCTTTTTAGAACCAACCAAATGTTATTCAACAAACTTGGAAACTCACCTAAAGCTATTTTAAGACATGGTAGGAATCTGAAGAACTTATTGAAAAAACAGTACCATAGGGTTCCCAGAATAGTTAGCATGAATAAATGTGAGAATTGTAACTTTTGTAAAAATGTGGAGGTAGCTAATTCATTTGTCATCAATGGTTAGCAGTGAAAACTTAAATCTAGGTTTAACTGTAACTCCAAATTAGTGGTCTGCTTGGCCAAATGTACATGCTGTCCGGCCTTTTATATAGGCAAGACGGAACGAAGACTCTGGGACAGAATGTACGAACACCTGTACGCCATTGGTCATAATAAAACTGACAATGCTTTGGCCAAGCATATTCAACTTAATGTTGACCATAAATTCAAATTTATGGCCATAGATCATGTGCTACAAGACATAAGAGGTGGCCCTACACCTCTTAAACTTGAAGAGCTTGAGGTTGTTTGGCAAATCAAACTCAATGCATACAACTTTCCAGGTCTCAATGAGACATGTTCTATTAGCAGCATTCTAAAATTGAAGAGTTTGCAAAGATAATAGTGTATAAGTAAACACTTTTAAGTATGTTCTAATTGTTTAACTATGGTTAGTACACAAGATAACACTAATTTTTTAGGTATTAGTTATTTTACTAACGTTACTTGGTTTATGCAAATGCAACGTACTTTCCATTTTTCAATGTTTATTTTTAATGTTGACTTTTGTAAAAGGTCGGAATGTATTTTATATTTCATGTTTCTATTTACAACTTTTAGTTCTGTATACCACTTTAAGGGTAGTATGTCAAGTGGTAATAACTGATAGATTGTCCCGCGGTTATTTGATCGAGTGTTTTAAAAGGATGACGTATTTTTAGTTGTTTTACTTCTGATGAAGTTTTCACACATAGCAAACGAAAAGCACTTAAAGTTTTCAATCAATTTTGGTGTTGATTCTACTGTTGCTTGGACCGTTTCTTGGTTTTATTAGATAAACATAATATATGACAGCTTAAAAATATATATGCATACATTGTATCAATGTATATTAAAATGTGTTAAGATATTAAAATATTGAATACCTTATAAAAATCTGGCTTTTGAAAAAAAAAACAAGTAACAAGCCATTCCTTTTAATTTTATCCTAAAATATGCTTCCACTTTAGTATTGGAGCTATGCTAATACTATAATTAATTCCAGGAAAATTCCTGGCATCTAATCTTAACTGCCACTTCATTTCACAGATATTCAAATGTACATCAAGAATACTTCCTTGGTTATCTTTGTTAATCTGTTGCATAACACAAAACTTGAAATTATATCCGGGATGTTGCCCTATAAGTCTGACTAATGTATTGGTAGTTCTCATGTGTCTAATATCCAGTATGTGCTCACTTACCCTTTCTCTAAGGCATCTGCAAGTTTTCCCAATATAAAATGTGGGACATTGACCGCATTTTGCCAAGTATGCTATGTTCTTACTATAACAATTAAAATGTCCTCTGATACCTATATAGGTTCCTACAACACTAATATTATACCCAGTTGTCATAATATACTTACACAAACTACATCTACCACATTTGAAATTACCCAATTGTCGACTAATGCTGGGACTATTAACATAGGCTCCCCTTTCCAATGAGTCCTTAAATGATCTATCTTTTCTAAACACATATTTAGGGGCCATCCCCATCTTCATCTCGACATTATTATCTAACTTTAATAAACTCCAATTTTTCTGAATAATATGTGTAATTACTTCTGTATCATAATTAAACGTTGTTATAAAATATAATTGCTCATTTCTTTCCTTCCTGGGATTTTCTGTGTTACCCAGTTGCAAACTACCTTCTTGTATCTCTGTGGAATTCCACTTTAATATAGATTTATACATACTACATTCTCTTTCACAAATAATTTCATCCCTAATAGATGTACATAATGCAATTGGATAACCCCCTCTAATGAGCATATTAATTACAAAATCTAATTAATTAATGAATTCCTGATGTTCATTAACCATTCTGGCAGCCCTCACCATTTTACCTTTAACAACAGATTTTTTTCTGATGGTGAGGGTGCCAGCTTCGATAATCAAGATAGGAATTAGAAAAGGTGGCTTTCCTGTGAATCCCAGATTTTAAATGCCTCCTATTTCTATCCACTTTCAAATTTACATCTAGGTAAGACAGTTCTGTGCTACTATATTCGTGAGTGAATTTAATGAACTCTACTGTATTATTTATATATTCCACAAATGCCTTTAGTCTCTCTAAACTACCTTCCCAAACTATAAAAATGTGATCCAAAAAATGTGTATATTGCTTTATATGTATATTATATTCCTGCTCCCAAAATAACATTACATAGTTTGCATAAATGGGGGCACAATCTGCCCCATCACAACTCCTGTAACCTGCTTGTAAAAATGGCCTTCAAAATACAAAATGTTGTTATATAACACAGCCTCCATAAGAGTCACATACACATTGATATGGTTCTGGTCAAACATACCTGTTTTGACCAATTGATTTTCCAACCATTCCAATCCCACCACATTAGGAATAACCAAAAAGAGGTTGCATACATCTATAGTGAGCAGGATAGTATCTTCTGTAATGTTAATCCTATTTAACTTGTGTAAAAAATGCCAAGAATCTTTGGTAATGTAATCAAATTTGGTCAGCCCTCTCTGCAAATGGTGGTCAAGATATTTACTTATAAAACATGTCTTACTACGTTTACCATCCACAATTGGCCTAAACTTGATATTATTTAAGCCTTTGTGCAGTTTGGGTATACCAAAAATATTACTAACCATAGGATGATAATTTTTCATATAATTATAATCATTTTCATTAATTTGCCCCTGGAATAATAAATCATCGATCAACAAATCTATTTTCGAATATACAACATGAATTTCATTTAAACTACTCTCCTCGTATGTATCCTTTGCCAACATGTTCAGCATGTGATCAGTATAATCATTTTTGTCCATAACCATGACCCTATTACCTTTGTCTGGCTTCATTAAACGTATCTCTTTATCTTTCACCAGATCCATTAATAAACCCTCCTCCTTCTTAGTCAAGTTACTATAATGATCATTATTCATACTTTTCATATATTCCCTTATATCAAGTTTCATATGCCCTTTCAAACAAAGTTACCATATGGTTGGCAGGTGGATTGAATTTACTAGGTTTCTTCAAAGCATTAACAGGTCGGTTAATATTATCAGTAAACCACATCCTGATATTAATTTTCCGAACTAGCATTTTTAAATCTACCAACATTTCAGTTAACATACCTCATACCCGGTACAAAGGTGAACCCTTTGGACAGTAATTCAGCATATTCAACCCCAAATTCTTTTTTAGTATAATTGTACACTTTGTAATCACCATACATGTTAGAAATCACAACAGGGTCACTAAACATTTCAAATTGACTTGTCTCTTGTATTACATCAATAAGTCTGGTCAAATATGTAACATTGTTCTTGACCCCATAATCATTTCCGTTAACAAATTCCATAACGTTGCCATTAACTAGTTCTTCACCTGTCCTGCAACAGTTATTTAAAACTGCTGCTCCCTTGATACTCACGTTCACGTTTGGGCTAACGCTAACATTTACTGGCAAAATGTCATCATTTTGAATAGTCACATCTCCAAATGCATTTTGTATCTCACACCCTTGAAAACTTGAATTACATAAATGTATTTGGTCAAGGGGTATCTGACTGTTACTGTCTAAGCACAATCATGGATCATTAATTTTGTACACACTTACTTGCAATAATGAGTCCCAAAGCACATCTACTTCCATGTTGTCTGGTGATTATTGTACACTTTCTGCTGATAATTCCACTTTTTTGGTCAGGCTCCTTGTTCCATATACAATTTGTTCTCTTCCCTTCTCGATTGCTGACCATTCTGTCCTCTGTTGCACAATCTCTCGGAACGCCTGGGTCCTCCTTCTAAAGGGTGTTCCGTTTTCCTTTGATTATAATTGTTTCATAGAGATGTCACTTCCTATTCACGTTGCTCACTGTAATTGGTTGACTCCATACGATTGCCATGGTTACCTCCCGATAAGGAATACACCTTGTTATTGCCGTACTTTTCAGTATCTCTTTTTATTTTATGTAATTTCCTTTGAAAAATAGTATGACAATTATTGTCAATAGTAACCAATGAATTATTATATTTGGTTTGATATTGCCCAAAGTTTAAGTCATTCAATATAAAGTCATTTTCATGTTCTAATTCATTAATTTGCTGTGCTATCACTTGATCATTATATTTGATCATAATTTTCATTAGATCTATACCTGTATGATCAAACAACTGGTGTACTTCATTCAACATTTCACTATTACCTTCTATGCCGTTAGGGTACCTCAATAGCCACAAACCTTGTGGCACCAACCCTAACTCTATATTTCTCTGCAAATACCCATTTTCTAATTGTAATTTTTTCATACCAAACAACTTTTTTTCAAAAGCTTTGATACGCTCTTTCAGTGTCATATTGATTCTGGCATTAAAGTTGTCCTTGTTGCTCGTATCAATATGAAAGCTGAAATTGTTATTTTTCCATTGCACTTTATCAACATCTATAGCCTTATCTGTTGTAGACTTACCCCCAGCATGGGCGTGCGTTCCAGCATTGATGTTTGATTTTTATAAGGTATTCAATACTTTAATATTTTAACACATTTTAATATACATCGATACAATATATGCATATATATTTTTAAGCTGTCATATATTATGTTTGTAATGAATTGTGAATATGCAATTATTGTTTTTTTAATTCATTTAATTGATTAATTAGGAAGTGGGTGGATATATAAGGGAGTGTTGTATTTGTGTAAGTTGTTCTCAGGAAGTATTTATGTTGAGACGAAACCTAGGTCAACGTTTTATTTATTGGAACTAAACATTAAACTTGGCTTTTTTTGGCCTTTTGGTACAATGTGGCTCTTGCTTGCATTTTGGATATTGTTCTCCTGGTCAGTGGTTGTATCCATAGAGCTACGCCTGAGTTAGTTAATATAGTGGGTGATAAACCCTCTTTTGTTTATAGAAAATGCTCTAGTTTAAAACAAAGGTTGTGTTATAAGGATCTCTCTTCTGATCCCTCTATTCAAGCATCAAACTTTGGTACATTTCCATGCCTTAGTTGTAAATGTTGTAGTGATATCATGAAAAGTAATGAGTTTATACACCCCATAACCAACAGAAAATGTATATTTAAGTGTCATGCTACATGTAATATGCCTAGCATAGCATATTTAGCAAATTGTGTTGAAAGTTATGTTTTCTATGTTGGGAAAAGTACAAGGAAATTGAAAGAGAGAATTGTAGAATATAAATCAGAAATACATAGACAAATTACCACCAATGCACTTGCTAATCATATAATTGAGAAAGATACAACTCATAGGTTCTTATTTAGTGTACTAGATATAAGGTATAGAAGCAAAAGAGACAGAGATAATAATTCTCTTGAAGTGTGTGAATATGAATGGGTACTACACTTAAATGCGGACCATGCTCCTGGTCTGAATATATCTGTCAGTATTAAAATGATTCTTAAAAAGGAGCAAATGATGTTGAAATTGGGTTTCTTTGTGTGATATTTTATGTAGTTGTTTTTATAAAATTGTCATGCTGTTTTGATTACTATAAATTTCTTAAATTTTGAGTCTGTAATCCTTTTCTTTAAGATAATTGTTTGTTTAATTGATTGGGAATTCTGATTGTGCTGTGTCATAGTGATATTTGTATTTAAATTTCAATTTACTATGTGATTTTTATCTGAACCCACTGAAGAAGGGTCTCTACTCGAAAGCTTTGTGGACTGTTAATAAATTAACATTGCTTTTTACTCTGCATGTCTGATTCTTGGAGTTTGCACATTTCCCTTTGGTTGGCTTCTTGCTTCCAGTTACTGTTTACCTTAGTGCTGGTTTGTTTTTATTTTATTCAATATATCTCAAAAACCTCATTGACACACCTGGATAGATATGATGCAATCAGCTATAAATCTATCCTCCAACAAGTTGTGAAGATCTCTCCATGCACCCAGACATAACTTCTGTTATCTGTTTTGTAACTCTATATTGTGGATGTTCCTTATAACTACAGACATTTGTTGATGCCCTAGTTAGCCATTTCATTTTGAACTGGATTATTCAAACATCATGCACATATTTTTATTTTTTTATCTCACTTTTTCACACACACTTGTGTAATGCAGTATGATGACACCTTAATGCCCCAGAAAACATTGTGTCATTTGCAGGAGCTATATTTTTATCAAGTCCTAAACTAAATATTCCCTTGCAGTTAAACGTTTCCAATTTCCTTATGTTTTGATCTAGATTGTGTGGCTCATAAATGCTACATAACTAATTGTTTATGAGACTTCAGGATCTATATACAAATCTAAATGATTGGATTGGCTGTTTAGACCACTACTGTTTAATATTTTTCTGTCTGAATTTCCATCTGTGGGCAAGATCTGGATAAGGCAGCTCACTCATGGCACTAAAGAAAGGGGCCATTGCAACTAATATCAAGGACCAAGCTATCTTACAAAAAATTGTGGCTAAATTAAATAACTTTTCAAAGCAGAAATAATTAAATTCTTAATGTGAAAAAATGAAAAGTGGTTAATTTTGTGAAGAATAATTATACTGATTATATCTATTTCCTTAATGATTGCATTCTATCCAAGAAACAAAAGTGAGGGATTTGGGAATTATAATGTATAATCAACTCCATTTTTAGGTTAAACTTAATATGGAGATTAACAAATGCTACACTGTTATGAGGGGATATTTTGCACAGTTTGACCAGTAGAAATGAAAACGTACTGGTTTCTTTTATAAGATAGAACTTAGGCCTCAAACAGAATAGTGTGCAACAGTTTGTAACTATAACTATTGTAGATCAGAGTTATGTGATGTACCATTAAGAAGCATTCCAGTCAGTGGGCACGTGCATATAAGTACTGAGCACATGCAAGCAAGATTGCCATTTTGAGTGAGCAGCCAGAGTGAGAGCATGCATGTATGTAGTAGTCAGTCAGTTAGGTAGTTCTTTAAGTTTAATGTTCCTGCCATCCATCCTGATGTGTTTGCGTATAATAAACTATTTAAATGAACAGCCAAGCCTCATCATCTTATTCAGATGCACAAGACGAGTGACATGGTGTCAGAATGGGATCCAGAATCACAACCATGAGGTGCACAGTTAGAAATGGAGGAATATATAGGAATGAAACATCCCTACTGCTCAAATGACTTGCAAACAGGTCAGAAATGAATTCCAGGTACAAAAACTCACTTAAATTATTTTTTTCACAATGAATATAAAATGAAGCATTCAGACTGCTCAAAACAAATTTCTAATTAAACAGAATGGCTGAAACTATGACATTTTGATAAAAATATTCAAAATAATTATGAAAAACATTTGAAACAATATCCGAATCCCACAAAATGTATAAAAAAGCAAAATGACTGCATTTTTTGCTATGTGCTACTTTTTCACATTAACTAAAGCTATTTGAAATACCCAAAGTATGCAAAGTGTTGGCAGGTGTGTACAGTATTACAGTGCAGTTATTTTGCAGAGTACAGTAATTTCAAAGATTATTTCACAAAGTACAGTCTTTCAAAGAGTTTATTGTGCATTAGAATATTATTACCTGGTGTGTACCTGGTGTGTGTGCATGTTCGTACATAATTACAAGGGCTAAGATTGTATTGTGCTAAATTGTAATTTGTGGACATCGCAGAAGGCTTTTGTAGACCAAATCCTTTTGTGTTTGCTAACAATATTGCAGAAAATTGGAAATTTCATACAGGCTGTTTTTTCTGACAAAGACGCACATACAAAGGCATTCATTCTGTTTAATTTAGCTGGTTCAGAAGCCATTGAAAGGGAGCATTCATTTATGTATGCACATACTGTCTATGCTGGAGAAGGAGAAAACCATCATTTTGTGGTTCTGGCTGAAATGCTGGAAGACCCAGAGTGCTTAAAACATAAATTTAAAGAAATGTCCAACCCCCCAAAAGAATATTACAATAGAAAGACACATATTATACACAAGAAATCAAAAGCCTGGTGGGATTTTTGCAGCATATATAACTGAGTTGAGAAATAAGGCTAAAATATGTAGCTTTGGTGGCTTGAGAGATGTGTTGATAAAATACAGGTTTGTGTTTGGTATTAATAATGACACAGTTTGAAAGAATTTGCTTTGAGACAGTGATTTAACGTTAAACAAGGCCATTGAAATTTGTCAGATAAATGAGCTTACAGAAAAGCATGCAAATATGCTTGCAAATGAGAAAAGCATGCTTTCAGTGCCTTCCAAAGCCAATGTAGATAGTATGCAGCATGAGGTTAAAAGATACAGGGGTGGTCTCCACAGCAAAACTCAGAGCAGCTTCAGTAAGGCTCAGGGTAGAAACAGCAAAGCAAAGGGTGACTCAGCAAAACCTGTAGCTAGCCTCATAGTCAACTGTCGTAATTGTGGTGGTAGCCATGAGCACAAATGAGAAAAGTGCTTGACTTTTGGTCAGCAGTGCCATTCTTGTAATAAGTGGAATCATTTCAAATGTTTTGTAAATCAAACAAGACACATTATTTTATTAAAAGAGAGCATTCAAAGTGGCAAGTTGATCAATTACAGAGCTACAACCCTACTTTTTATGTTGATGGTATGTCTGTGCTTGGTGAAACAGTCAATGCAGTAGATTTGTGGGCAAATAATGAAATATTTTATACTGTTCAGATTGATGAGAGCCTCATAGAGCTCAAAGCTGATACTGGTTCAAAGTGCAATGTTATGTCAGCAAAAATGTTTGCTAGAGTAAAAGCTACAAAATGACTTGATTTGACTAAGGGTGCAAAGATTGTTGCTTATGGTAGTGAAGAAATTCAAACCGAAAGCTAAGTAGTACTTTTATGTTACTCTGCTGGAGACAGCTATGACTTGCAGTTTTACATAGTCAAGAGACATGTGTAGTCATTATTAGGCTTCAAAGACAGTTTAAAAATGGGACTGCTTTCACTTAAACAAAGACTTCCACCATGTAAGCTTGAATGAGAGCAGCTCAAATTTTACCCAAACCATTTTTTTCTGAGTATGCTGATATTTTTACAGATAAACTAGGCAAACTCCCAGTTGTGTACTCCATGAAGTTACACCCAGAGGTCAGCCCGGTTAGCAGACCAACATGGAAAGTTCCAGTAGCTATGCAGAACAGAGCCAAAGCCAAGCTAGCCAAAATGGTGCAGCTAGGAGCAATTTGTGCAGTAGAAGAACCAACTGAATGGGCATTGTAGAACAGACCATGTGTTGTAACTTTAAGAAGCATTTCATAGTGAGAGCACATACGTATAAACTGAGAGCATGTGCAGGCAGCAGGGCCATTTTGATAGAAAAGCCAGAGTGTTAACATGTTTGAGTGCAGTAGTCAGTTTTTTATGTTTATTTAAGTTTAAGTTACTAAGCCTCAATCCTGATGTGTTTGTATATAATAAAGCTGCTTGAACCAAACCCACAACTGTTCATCTGTTTTATCCTGACCAGATGAGCGACAGGTATCTTCCATAGTAGTAGCTCATAAGAAAAGCTCAGATGATATTAGAATATGTATTGATCCATAGGATTTGAACAAAACACTAAAAAGACCTCATCATCCTATGTGCACAATCAAGGAAGTCGCTGCCCTCATGCCAAATGCCACTGTTTTTTTCTGTCTTAGAGGCAAAGAGTTCATTTTGGCAAATTTTGCTTGATGGAAAATCCTCATTGCTAACTACATTCAGTACAACAATTCAGAAAGTACGGATTTCTGAGAATGCCATTTGGAATAAATTCTGCCAGTGAAGTCTTTCAACGTGCGATGGAACAATTTTTTTCTGGCTATCCATGTACTATTATAGTAGATGATATTCTTGTAGGAGGCAATGGTAAAGTTGAATATGACTGAAACCTAAAGAAAATTCTGGAAAGAGCTCATGAAGTGAATCTTAAGCTTAATCCTCATTAGAAGTGTAAATTCAGGCTATGAAAGTTACTTATGTAGGTTTTTTGTTTACAAGTTCAGGATTGCGACCAGATCCTTTCAAGCAAGCAGCAATTCTTGAGATGTCAGCTCCAGACAATGTTCAAGCCCTACAATGTTTTCTTGGCATGGTCAACTATTTAGGCAAGTTCATTCCAGATTCAAGCCAACTTTCAGCACTGCTCAGAGAACTGACAAACAAAGATGTAACCTGGTCCTGGTCAGAACAACACCAAAGAGTAATTGATGTCCTGAAACAGAAAATTGCTAGCACACCTACATTAAGATACTATGATGTTCACAAACCAGTTACTCTGTCCTGTGATGCTTTTACGTTTGGTCTTAATGCAGTCATTACTCTTTCCTGTTATGCTTCTAAGATTGGTCTTGGTGCAGTCATTCTTCAAGAGGGTAGACCAGTAAGCTATGTGTCTTGAACTCTAACCTAAAGAGAGATGCAATGTGCCCAGATTGAGCAAGAACTCCTGGCAATTGAGTTTGCATGTTCGAAGTTCCATGATTATATTTATGGTCGACCTATCCAAATAGAAACTGATCACCAGCCTCTAGTCACTATTTTGAGAAAGCCTATGCACACAGCTCCTGTGAGATTGCAACACATGATACTCAAGTTGCAAAAGTACAATTTCAATATTGTTTATACAAAAGGCAAACTCCTTTATCTTGCTGATACTTTATACCATTTGCCCAGAAAAACCACAACAGGACAATGAGCGATCTGATTTTGAAGTCATGGAGGTGCAAAATATTTCTTCCACATGTCTTTTTTTTTACTCAAATGATTTTTATTTTGATGAAATAACACAATAATTTAATGCACTCGTAACATTAAATAACTATTTACAGTATTTACATTCAACATTCAGCCTGACAAAAAGGATTCAGATGAAAACATTTGAAGTTAAATAATAAGTTAGTATATAAACTATGACAGTTAGGAAGAGTTTGTTTCCATCTGTAGGGTATCAATCAAATTCAAAACTTTCCTCCATGGACTATTAACCAATGGCTTAGGAAAAGTTCTTAACTCTTTAGTTCTTTTCTCCATTAGTATGCATTTCTTCAGTGATGATAGGAATTCCTCCATTGTGGGTGCTACATTAGAGTTCCATCTTCTAGTTATACATTTTCTGGCTATTGCTAACATTGTCCACAACAAATACAGGTCATATTTCTTCATATTACTATTAACAACATTCAATAAAATTAAGGACTTTGTCAAAACAAATATATCAGTATAGATAGCTTGAAGAAATGTGTTAATCTCATTCAAATATGTTTTAATATTAGTACAGTCATAAAAAAAATGAGACCAGTCAGAATTAGTGGACAGATAACATCTCCAACATAACTTGCTGTTTGAAGGGTTATTTTTGAGAGTTTCTCAGGTGTCAAAAAGGATCTGTGTAAACATTTCCAATGAAAAATCCTCTAGAATTGTGAGTAAGTAGTTAAACTGAAAATAAAATGTTTGTTTTATCTTCCATTGATAATGATACTTGAAACCCTTTAGTTAGGTATTGCCAGTAAGGATCTTTAGGAGCTGTCTTATAGACAATTAAAGTGTTATATAGATATGATAATTAATTATTAACATTGATATTATTATATAGAATTCCAAAAATCCAGTTTATAATTTTTGGTATGGTTTTGAAGGATGAGTTATCTATTATTCTACACCGATCCTTAATGTATGCTGTGACACTCTGAAGAACCAACCAGTCATTAGGTGATAGACCATAGGTTGACAATATACTTTGTGTGTTCAAAGCTTGTTGGTTTTCAATACATTGCAACCAACAAAATAGGTTATTATTTTCCCATAAACCAAAAATCTCTCTATGTGCTTTATCAGGGAAATCCCTTGTAATAGTAAATGATATTAAAAATCTATGCCACAGTTTTATATCTGAACAATAATGAACAAAATACTCGCCATTTGCTAAACGGTCTTGGGATGCCAACCAAAAATCCACCTAAAGTCAAAAAATCAAGCAAACCAGAGTAAAAGTAATCCAAGGTTTAATAAAACACAAACAAATCCAGGTTAACAATTCCAAGTTAAGAGCTTTCACCTGCTAGATACGGGCTTCTTCAGAACTGTTATTTCAGTATAAATTGTTGCCATTTAAATAAAATTTTTGGTGCCAATTCTTAGGCTCCATTTAAAGGCAAAGTATAACCTTAAAATAAAACCATCCACATGAATACATAATCAATATAGCCATTCAAATATGACTATAATAAGTCCCTATATTAAAATATTGATGCCCTACCACATATAGTTCTATTGTTCATGCAACCTGAGCAATGGTTTGATAGAAATAAAGTAATTTAAACCTGGGGGGTTTGAAGCATCTGTAAATAGTTGCCACCAAACCTCTTTATATGACAATAATTCCTTAATATCTCCCCCTCTTGGGTCAATCTTAACAGTATCCAAAATAGCAAATTTAAATTGATGTTCTACGCCCCATTTTTTTATATGTCTATACAAGGTGTTTTTTTCATCCTTCTTTTTTATACAATATAAATGGGCATAAATTCGCTTATTGAAGTGCCTTTCGGTCTTACTGATATAAAAACTAGAACAAGCACAACATTTAGCAAGATATACTAAAAATTTAGTCTTGCAATTTCCTTGTCTAAACCTTAGTCTTGACTTGTGAATATTATCTAATATTGTACCTTCCTCGTCATTTACAGTGTAACATAAGTTACACATACCACACTTATTAGTATGCTTATTGGAAGGATGTTGTATGGTGGGCCCCCTTTCTAAATACCTTTTTATGTTGAAACTCATTTTGTTGACAAAAATGGGGTGGGAACCAACTATGTTCGCTACTTCATTATCTGCCAAAATAATATTCCAGTTAGAATTCATAATCTCTTCGATTTTAACTGTGTATGGGCCATACTCTAAAACACAAGCTCTACTGTAGTTGACTGTTGACTCCATTTGTCTATCAACAACCTCAGAAATGATATCCCCTTTGTTATAATTATAACCTAATAATGGGATGTATCTAATTCCCCATTCATTAACAACTTGTTTACTTACATTGTACATCATTTTACAATCATATCCTCTGTCAGCGAACAAAGATGTAATAAATCTTACTTCATCCAACATATCAGAGTATAAAGAGGTCATCCGCACAGCTCTAATTAATTGTCCCTTGTAAATATTTCTTAAAAGCTTTTTGGGATGATTACTGGAATATTCTAAATAACTATTTGAAAATGTGTTTTTACTGTACATTTTTGACTGGAAGCTCTTACCATCCTTAAATATCCATGTATCCAAATATGCTAACCCCTCCTTACTGTTTGAGGAAGTAAATTTAAAATAGCTACTACTAGCATTAATATAATCTAAGAATTTCTCTAGATAATCAACACTACCATCCCAAAGGATGTATATGTCATCCAAAAAACAGGAATAATACTTGATGTTACCAAAAAATTCACTTCAGAACACAATGGATTCCTCCAAATCCAGCATAACCAGGTTAGCAAAAATGGGGGCGCAAGCTGCCCCCATTGCTACTCCTCTGGTCTGCCTAATATATTCACCATCATGGTAAATATAATTGTGTTCTAAAACTATACCCATCATTTCGATGATCAAACATATTTTGTCCCAATCCATTACAGAATATTTTCTAATGCTGTTGGCAAAAGCATTTAATCCCTCTTCTTTGGGAATACAAGAAAACAAATTGATTACATGTATAGTAACCAGTAATATTTCATCATTATATAAATTAATAGGAAAGTTCTTCAAAAATTGCCATGAATCCTTGACCAAATGAGGAATCTTACTATAAATATGTTTTAACATTGTATCCACAGCTGTCCCTAAAGGGAAAGTTTTAGACCTACTCCCAGAAATAATAGGTCTAAAAGGGGTGTTTTCCAAATTTTTATGGATTTTGGGAACAAAAATTGGATACAATGTTAAAACATATTTATAGTAAGATTCCTCATTTGGTCAAGGATTCATGGCAATTTTTGAAGAACTTTCCTATTAATTTATATAATGATGAGATAGTACTGGTTACTATAGATGTAATCGATTTGTTTTCTTGTATTCCCAAAGAAGAGGGATTAAATGCTTTTGCCAACAGCATTAGAAAATATGCTGTAATGGATTGGGACAAAATATGTTTGATCATCGAAATGATGGGTATAGTTTTAGAACACAATTATATTTCCCATGATGGTGAATATTTTGGGCAGACCAGGGGAGTAGCAATGGGGCAGCTTGCACCCCCATTTTTGCTAACCTGGTTATGTTGGATTGGGAGGAATCCATTGTGTTCCGAAGTCAATTATTTGGTAACATCAAGTATTATTCCTGTTTTTTGGATGGCATATACATCCTTTGGGATGGTAGTGTTGATTATCTAGAGAAATTCTTAGATTATATTAATGCTAGTAGTAGCTATTTGAAATTTACTTCCTCAAACAGTAAGGAGGGGTTAGCATATTTGGATACATGGATATTTAAGGATGGTAAGAGCTTCCAGTCAAAAATTTACAGGAAAAACACATTTTCAAATAGTTATTTGGAATATTCCAGTAATCATCCCAAAAAGCTTTTAAGAAATATTTACAAGGGACAATTAATTAGAGCTGTGCGGATGACCTCTTTATTCTCCGATATGTTGGATAAAGTAAGATTTATTACATCTTTGTTCGCTGACAGAGGATATGATCGCAAAATGATGTACAATGTAAGTAAACAAGTTGTTAATTAATGGGGAATTAGATACATCCCATTATTAGGTTATAATTATAACAAAGGGGATATCATTTCTGAGGTTGTTGATAGACAAATGGAGTCAACAGTCAACTACAGTAGAGCTTGTGTTTTAGAGTATGTCCCATACACAGTTAAAATCAAAGAGATTATGAATTCTAACTGGAATATTATTTTGGCAGATAATGAAGTAGCAAACATAGTTGGTTCCTGCCCCATTTTTGTCAACAAAATGAGTTTCAACATAAAAAGGTATTTAGAAAGGGGGCCCACCATACAACATCCTTCCAATAAGCATACTAATAAGTGTGGTATGTGCAACTTATGTTACACTGTAAATGACGAGGAAGGTACAATATTAGATAATATTCACAAGTCGAGACTAAGGTTTAGACAAGGAAATTGCAAGACTAAATTTTTAGTATATCTTGCTAAATGTTGTGCTTGTTCTAGTTTTTATATCAGTAAGACCGAAAGGAACTTCAATAAGCAAATTTATGCCCATTTATATTATATAAAAAAGAAGGATGAAAAAAACGCCTTGTATAGACATATAAAAAATGGGGCGTAGAACATCAATTTAAATTTGCTATTTTGGATACTGTTAAGATTGACCCAAGAGGGGGAGATATTGAGGAATGATTGTCATATAAAGAGGTTTGGTGGCAACTATTTACAGACGCTTCAAACCCCCCAGGTTTAAATTACTTTATTTCTATCAAACCGTTGCTCAGGTTGCATGAACAATAGAACTATATGTGGTAGGGCATCAATATTTTAATATAGGGACTTATTATAGTCATATTTGAATGGTTATATTGATTATGTATTCATGTGGATGGTTTTATTTTAAGGTTATACTGTGCCTTTAAATGGAGCCTAAGAATTGGCACCAAAAATGTTATTTAAATGGCAACAATTTATACTGAAATAACAGTTCTGAAGAAGCCCGTATCTAGCGGGTGAAAGCTCTTAACTTGAAATTGTTAACCTGGATTTGTTTATGTTTTGTTAAACCTTGGATTACTTTTACTCTGGTTCGCTCGATTGTTTGACTTTAGGTGGATTTTTGGTTGGCATCCCAAGACCGTTTAGCAACTGGCGAGTATTGTTTTGTTAATTATTGTTCAGTTTTATTAGTATTCGCCACACTTTCATACAGTTTTATATCTAAATTTGTGTTAATGAATTTTCTAAACACATCAAAAATATTGTTTATTAGTGTTAGTTTAGTTAATTTTGTTGTATTATACTGTAAATTTAAACTTAAATAGTGCCACATCTTGTTATCATTGTCAGTTACCAAAGCATTCTTTGATATTGTCATTCATTAGTGTAATGGAGTTTAACTGTTTCCAATTGAAAGAGTATCTAGGATTTATCCATTTCATCACTATTTTAATTATAGATGCTTTTATATAACTTTCAATCTCTGGGAATTTTAACCCCCTTGTTCCCATTTTTTGATATGATGAGAATAAATATGCCACTCTATTTCTTTTGGGGTACCATAGAAATTTCATCAGAGTTAAAGTGATTTCTTTAAGGATTTTCTTTCCTGGTGGACGTATAAAGGTTTGTGCTATATATAATATTTTAGGTAACAAAACCATTTTTATCAGTTGTAACCTATCATCGAATGTTATAAACAAATTATTCCATTTGCTTATTAATGCCTTGGAGGTGGAACCAAGATGGCCAACTGATAGCAGCAGTTTTTCAGAGCTCCATGAAACTAATATAAAAAACAGGAAATATTTTATTTTAGCAAAAATACTTGGAATTGATAGATGAAAGTATAAAATATATTATTAGTAACTTTGGTGAACTTAGGGAAGATTTTTCCTGTCAAATTATAAAGGAGACTATATCATTTGTGGAGATGAGCACTTCAAAGACTTCTCATTCTGATATGGCTTTAAAAAAAGAAATGCAGCTTGTGACATCTGCTCTACAAGAACTCTCACTAAAAATGGATGATTTTAAGGTGAATTTACAAAACCTCAAGGAAAATTGTCAGAAACAAACAGATTCCTCTATGAACTTATACAGCAGCATCAATCCAGAATAACACACTTAGAAGCATTCCTGAATGATCTTGATGGAAGACTGAAGGAAGAAGAAAGCCAGAAAGATTTTCTCATCAAGCAAAACATTTGGCTTCTTAATAAAGTGGATGACCTGCAAAACAGGGACAGACGGTCAAATATAAGGATTTTTGTCATCCCTGAGAGAGCTGAAGAAGCTATAATTTCTTTCCTGAATACCTGGATTCCAGAGATTTTAGATTTAAAGGAGGGTCTGTCCTTTGGTATTGAAAGGGCTCACAGAGCTTTAGGAAAGCCAGTGTCAACATCCTCCTCTGCTCCTCCCAGATTAATAGTAATAAAGTTTCTATCTTATTTGGACAAGGAGTTGGTCCTAAAATCTTCCTGGAGGAAATGTCCATTAAAATGTAATCAAAACCCAATTAGGTTTGATAATGACTATTCTACCAGGGTTTTGGAACAAAGGAAAAAAAGCTTGGCCATTAATAAAACTGTTAAAGCAGAATAACATCAAAACTCAGCTTGTCTTTCTTGCCTGAACAAAAATTCTATATCAGAATGAAATGAGATCATTTAATGCCCTAGAGGAAGCCACTGCCTTTATTAAAAACAATAACATTATTTTCTTCCCTGAAGATATGGATTGGGCATCTTCCACATGCCTTGATGAGCTTAGAACTCACATAGTTTCAGATCAAATTCTCCAGGAGCTCAACCTCTTTATCAGTCAAGGATGGCCTTCAAAGAAATTGTGTTTATTAGTAGAAGTGCAGCTGTATTTTCCTTACAGAGATGAGGTTTTTGTCAGAAAATGGTATCATCATGAAAGGTCCAAAAGTGATTGTTTCAAAATCTTTGCAACACGGCCACCCAGGAATTGATTCTACCAAAAGAATTGTGAGAAGTCTAGCATTTTGGCCTTCTATGTCAAAAGATATTGAGAAAGTACTTTCATCTTGTTCAGTATGTAATAGTACCAAACTGCATCAACAAAAACAACCACTTCAATTAAGCCAGATTCCTGAACTAACTTGGTCGACAGTAGCCACAAATATCTTCAACTGGAATGATCAACATTACTTGGTGTTAGTAGACTCTTATTTAAATTGATTTGAGATCAACCTGCTTCCTAACCTAACATCCAGTACTGTCATTACTAAGTTGAAGAGACATTTTTCTGTCCATGGTAGTCTGCACAGAGTCATTTCTGACAATGGTGCAGAGTTTACAAATCAGCAGTTCAAGAAATTTGCTGAAACATGGAACTTTCTTCATATTATGAGTAGTCCTGAGTAACTGCAGTTAAACAGTTTGGCTGAACATGCATTTAAAAGTGCAAAACAGCTATTAGAGAAATCCAAATGTGACAATACCAATATTTTTCTAAACTTGCTTAATCTCAGAAACATTCCTTGCAATAATCGTCTTGGTTCACCAGCCCAGAGACTTATGTCGAGACAAACCAGAACCACAGCAGCAGTTTATTGGTTCCATGTGCTAAGAACAACAAAGCAGTAAAAGCAGTACTCTTGAAAAAGCATTTGTCCCAGAACTTCTACTATGATAAGACCAGCAAATTGCTCAATCTATTAAAAGAAGGGGAGATAGTGAAGAGGCAGACAACAAAAGGTTTTGATCAAATTGGATTTGTGAAAAGTTTATGTCAAAAGATGAGATCATACATCGTGGAATCACAAGCAATGGAATTTAGGTGGATTCTGAAGCATTTATTACTGAGCCAGTGTTAGAGCATTTTGCCTGTAATAAAGACTCTAATTCTCAGAGTGACTTGTCCGATGTTCATGTTCCAGAGGACATTTTGTCAGCAATCCCTGTACCTAAGAACATCCTTGAGAGTCCTGAAGTAGAACATTCCCCAGTAACTGTCCCTGTTGCTAAACCCAGTCCTATTACATTACAAGATCAGGTTGCATTTCCAGACCTAGTTCCAGATACATGGTAAGCTGGACATGACTGTTGTTTTGTTTATTATTGTCTGTATAATTTGCATGCCTATATGCCTATTCAAATGTAATTATCAATGTGAGAATGCTCATTAAAGAGGGAGGATGTAGATCAGAGAGTGTGATGTACCTTTAAGAAACATTCTAGTCAGTAGGCATGTGCATATAAGTACTGCAAGAGTGCCATTTTGAGTGAGAAGCTAGAGTGAGAGCATGCATGTATGTAGTAGTCAATCAGTTAGTTCATTTAAGTTTAATGTTACTGCCATGCATCCTGACGTGTTTGTGTATAATAAACTACTTAAACAAACACCCAAGCCTCATCGTCTTATTCAGATGAGTGACAACTGTCTCACATAAAGATTCTAGAAAGAATACAGTTTTTTACCCAATAAATATTAAAATTGAGGCACCTGATATACAGAGAGACAGGTTAATTAAGTTGTTACTATACACTATAAGTTATAGATAAGACAAGGGAAATTCATTCTTATCTATAAGTTTCATGACAATGAACATAAGGCATGTCCGCTGAGTACAGAGTTTGTAAATAAATAATAAGGAAAAATAGTACCATGATGAATCTACCAACACTTAATTTTAATATAAATAATAAGGAATAATAAGGAATAATAGTACCATTACGAACCTACCAACACTTAATTTTAATATTGAGAACTGATCCTTTCAATGAAAAGGAAGTAAACTCTGAATCTCCCTTCCACTTGATATTAGGGAGTCAGAAGGTTTAGTTACATGTTAAATGTTGCTTGATCACTGGTTTGTAGAAAAGATGCATGACCCTATCTTGAACAGAAATATACTCATAGTTAGCCTCTCTTGAAGCTCTGAGTTTACTAATTTCATTAAACTGAACTGTTAACATTGAGTAATAATGGAAGTCTAGGGGGACCGGTTCCATTTAAAAAAAAATGTCTTACTTCTAACTGCTGAGTTACTGAAACCACCTAAAGGAACAATCAGCATATGTGGACTCAACTTCCATAAAAGCTCACAAGCTATACACACTAGAATGTTATATAAGGCAACCAACTAGGATGCCAGATACATGGCAAAAGTACTTTACCCTATCAGATGTCTGTTAATGAAGAAAATAAACACAATTATTTCTTTTGCATTTGTTGGTGTTATACATAAAGTGCTTAGACAGTCATGCAACACAACATCCTCTTAATACTATATGCAAACTCCATGGTTACATCATAGGAAGGAAAATGAAACAAAACTACTGCAGTACATTTGGGCCCCACACAGTACATATAAAGGCAGCTTCAAACAACTGTGATTAAATAAATATGATGAAAAAATAGTCAATGTAACTGCTTTTTGGAGTGTAGGACAGCTCATTTATAAATGTATTACCTTAATAGTACTGGACAAATGATGTAAGAAGTTGATAGTCCTGTGAATGTTTTTGCAGTTTGCTGCTATTTGATGCATGTACACTTGTGTTGAATGTCTCAAAGATATTGCATAATAGTATTGCTTGCATAAGCATTTGGACAAAACACATACTATGCTGCCTTTGTCAGTCCCTAGTAATGATGGCAGTGTTAGTGGTTGTTTAGGGGATGAAAATTTTCTCTGGTGAGAACTCAGCATGTTAGACTCTCCATTAATAGTTAAAGACTGGCTAGAGCTGCCAGAGCAGAAAAGTTAAGAATAACTGAATAGCAAGGAACGGATGTACAATCACATGTTTAGTATGCCAGACTACGTTTTACATATTGTAGCTTCTGAAAATATTAAAACTGTACCTGAAGATGTGACCAGACATTTGTTCTGGTAAGAAACTTTTTTGTGTTTGGTAATTTTGTGAAGGTTCTCATATGTATACATTTGCATAAATATGCATACATATTTGCACCTATGGACTTGTTCATATAGTGGTTTTGTAAGAAAAAAATGCAGATATTCAGTCTTAATTCAGCCTTGTGATGGTGAAAGCATAATGTAAAAGACACTTAACACTCAGAATGTTTGCAAAAGGTGATACAATGGTCTTGTTGTGTAGAATATATTGTATACTATAAGGTCTATGCTTGTTTTCAAGTATCTAATAATACTTTATTTTTTATTTCCTCCTACGTTACAAAGACGTGTCTGGACTATTTCTCCCCAGGCCTCCGCTGAAAATTGGCTTCTTTCCAAGTCGGACTTTCCCCGTAAACAAATGTTAAATAAATAAATAAATAAAATAAAATAATACTTCAGAGCACGTTTTTCCAATATGTAAATGCGTCATTTGTTCTGTTGTTTGTTAGCAATACACACTGCCATGTTGGACTGCATTATCACAACAGTTGACTGGTAAAACATAAGCTGCTTAAGTATCCAAAAATCTTACTGTACATCAGCTAGGAACTGCATACTAAATAGACTTGTTCTTTCATTGAATTATAAAAACTACATAAACACATGGAAACCCATTTTAATGAAACACTGAAACAGGTTTTAACATATGTCCTGCAGGGGGGGTGGACCTGAACTTTATACAAAATTCCACTCAAAGTAGGCACACAACTCCACTTAGGACAATAAAGACCCATCCACTATGAAGCATAAAGTTTTATTAGATTTATCACTTTCATTCATAAACACTGTGGACTTTATCAGTATCTAAAAACACTTCATAAAAAAAGCCTTTATATATATATATATATATATATATATATATATATATATATATATATATAATGGTACCCCTAAGAGTGTGCTTACAAACCACTAATTGCCATCACTGGACATACACTGAATCAATACCACATGGAAAAAAGTATTAATACAATATAAAAACTGTATCAAAGAGCAAAAATTCAACCAGATAATATTAAATTTAATGATATAACAACGGTGCACCATAAAACGATTATTCTTTCCACTTTTAAGAACGTTTAAAAGATTTTAAATAACCTATAAAAAATTCCTAAATAAAATATGACAACGTCAACCCTGCTATTTTCTAAGCTCCAACACAGGATTGATAGGAATGCTGTCATTAATACCAGGGGGGTTGGCAGCATTAAGCAATAACTGCCATTTCACTTCTTTTTCTTCTAATAAAATCTTGACATTACCACCCTCGTATTAAAGTCTAAAGTCTCTAAAATAGCAAATTTTAAAGTATCACAGTTCGGACTGGATACTAAATGTCTATATAGGGCATTATTATTGTTTTGCTTTTTTATCTGATAGCAGTGCTCATGTATTCTATTCTTGAGACCTCTGTCAGTTTTTCTGACATAGAAGGCCAGGCATGTCATACATTTAACTAAGTAAACTAAATGTTTCGTACAACAATTTCCCTTCTGGAAATATATTGTAGTTCTATTAATATCACCCAGTGTTAAAAACCCTTCTTCTAAATTAGCAAAACATTGGTTACAACAGCCACATTTTCTGGTACCACCTTCATTCCTTTTGCTTTTAAACTTGGTGGAAACCTGACCATATTTAAAATAGTTTTTTAGATTAATCCCCGTTTTATATACAAAACTTGGTTTCTCACCCAACAAGTTATAAACCTCTCCATCACATCTTAAAATATTCCAATTATGTATAAAAATACTTTTAACTTGTTCAACATAAGGGCTATATTCTAAAACACGAGCCCTACTAAAATCATCTCCTTCAGATGTATTTTCTGGGGGTTCCAAGCCAATGCCTAATAAGGACTTGTACTTGAAACCCCATTGGGACTTCACATAATTGGTGACATTATTGACCATAATAAGGGGGTATCCTCTTTCCAGAAACATATCTCCTAAAATGTCTAAATCCTTAGTCATATCTTCATATTTCAAAATCATTCATGCAGCCCTGATATACTGTCCTTTGAGTATACTCTTTCCTGGTAAAATGGGTGACAGATAGTGTATTCTAAATAGGAATTAATAAATGTTGGTTTACGGTACATATTAGATTTAAATTCAGCCTCAGAATGTGAAATATAAGAATCTAAAAAATAAATACCTTGTCTATTGAAGGTATGTGTGAACTTTAAAAATGTACTAGTAGTATTCAGATACTTAACAAATTCCTCAATTTTAGTAGTAGTCCCTTTTCATAACACAAAAATGTCATTCAAAAAATGGATATAACACTTTATATTATCCGAAAATTTGCTATTAAAACCTGGTTAGTTTCCCAATCTAAGTGGACCAGGTTTGCAAATACAGGGGCACAGGAATCCACAATTGCTACCCCCCTTATTTGCCTGAGGTATTCTCCCTCAATAAATATATATATATATATATATATATATATATATATATATATATATATATGTATATGTAAAATTACAGTCCAGTACCATGGTCATAAATTTAGAAATTAACTGTGTTCTGTCCCAGTCAAGATCTGAAAAAAATCCTCATACTATTACAGAAACATTCTAAACCTTCATCTTTGGGAATAGAGGAAAGTAAATCAATCACATCTATTGTTAGAAAAATTAAATCCTTTTGCCATACGTTTTCTTTCAAATGACTCAAGAAGTCCCAAGAATCTTTTAAGAAGTGTTCTACCTCACCATAGGTGTGTTTTAACCACTTGTCAATGACTACACCATAAGGAAAAGTCTTTGATTTACTTCCAGAAATAACAGGATGAAAAGGGGGATTAGATACATTTTTGTGGATTTGGGGGAGTCCGAATATAGTGACTATTACAGGATTGTAAACTTTTAAAAAATTGTAAATATTTGTTATTCTTTCATCAATTAAATATTCCTCTAAATATAAATCCATTCTTCAATAAGCAATGTTAATTTCATTTAATGAAATTATTTCAGAAGTCCCAGTATTGTTTAAGATACCATAATTTTATTTAAATATATAAATCACGTCATATAAAACTATGCCCCCTCCTTTGTCTGGTTTCATAACATGAATGTTATGATTATTAGGTACCTCTTGAAGTACATCCCATTCTTTATTGGTTAAATTATATTTATTTCTTGGGCTTCCCTTGGAATTTATATAAATTCTCCATAATAACTTCTCTAACACATTACCAAAGTTGGATGTAAAGGGGGGTTGAAACTATGTGTTTTCTTTATTATCTGACTGTCCTTTCCCTTTTTTTATCCTTAAAATATATAGCTAAAGTAAGTTTTTGCAGGTATAATTTTATTTCAAATAAAGTATCAACTATTTTGAAACCTGTAGCAGGAACAAATTTCATCCCTTTAGAAAACAACAAAAAGTGGTCTTTATTTACCCTTACATTTGTGTAATTATAAATATTAAAATTCTTATATGAAAAATAACCTGTTGTCTGTTAGTTATCTCCTGTACATCTCTTTTCCATAACTATTCCCTTGTTCCCCTTTCCACCTCATTTGAAATCTTTCCTGTTCTGAGACCCAATGTGCCTGGTTATTGTTCCATATTCCCTCTTTTGTCCTCATATAACAATTTTGAGGGTAATAACTTTTAATGCTATTCCAGTACCATGTTTACCCTTTAATTCCATCATTATCACCTTGCTTAAAATGCCCTGACTCCTTTTCATTGTTAGTACCTTTCTTCCATGGGTAAGCAAACTGAATCCTGTATTGTTCTAAATCACGTTCAGTTTTCTTAACTTTCTTGGAAAATACTTCATCACATTTTTGATTAACAAGTATGAATTCGTTCCAGTATAAATTCTCCCATTGGGGGAACACCAAATAATTAATAACATCCAAATTAAAGTTTATCAACTTTCCATATTAAGGCACTTTTTTTATCATTACTTTTAATTAAAAACTTCATGTACTCAAAGCCAAAATAATCGAAAAACTTTCTAAAATTATTAATCATCTCATCATTCAAATTGACACCTAAAGGTAGTTTAAAAAACTTAAACCTTGAGGTATGATTTTTAATAGAATGCAGCTCAAAAAATATGAATTTGTCTATTTGCAGCATTTTTATTGTCTCTTAGCTTTTTCCCATTAAATAAATCAAGTCCTTAACATTGCCATTTCCTATAAGCCGAGAATTGACTCCATAATATCGAGACCTCTAATTTCCTTTATCAAAATCGTATTCAGCTGTAAGGAACTTTTCAAAGTCTATATTACATTGCTGCATTGTTCCTTTAGGTTAATACTGTATATTAAAAGTCTCAAACCCTTTTGTAAAAGAGTTAACAGTACCTTTAGCTGCCTGGTTGTTTCCTGCTGCAGTGTAGACTTTCTTGGGAACAGTCCATTTCGGTTTCGCTCCACAGCGCAGGTATTCATCTTCTTGTTTGCTTTCCTGAGTGTTTTTTCGTTGAGACCATTTGAATTCCCATTTCCTGTTTTGGCTTTTGAGTTAGAAACAGCATTGGTAATCGCGTTTTTCTGTAAAATGCTACTTGAACTTCTAATTAATATTATCTGGTTGAATTTTTGCTATTTGATACAGTTTTTATATTGTATTAATACATTTTTTTCCTTGTGGCATTGCTTCAGTGTATGTTACCCTTTAACAAAAATAATTATGTGATGGCAATCAGTGGTTTGTGATTTAGGGTACCATCTTATATATATATATATATATATATATATATATATATATATATATATATAGGCTTTTTTATTGAGTGTATTTAGATTCTGATGAAGTCCATAGTGTTTGTGGATGAAAGCATTAAATTTAATAAAATGTTCTGCTTCGTACTGGATTGTTCTTTATTGTCCTAAGTGTAGTTAATTGCCTACTTTAAGTGATCGCTGTTTATTTTGGTTTCATTTGGTACATTTAGTGATGCCTTTTCTGTATTGTATTTTTTATAAAAAATTCCATTCGCAAACACCAAAATGTGCTTTAACATGGCACAGGTATGGAGGAAAGTCTTATTGTCTATACAGATCTAATTTGAATAAAAAAGTTCAGCCTTTCTGGCTCAATCTTCTGCAGTTAAAACAAATAGAATATATATTACCACTGTAACAGCTACAAACAAATGCAGTTTGAGGGTCATGCTGCTCAATGCTAAAATCTAAATCTGAAAATGCACTCGCTCAAAGCACTCCTTAAAATGGAGAACATTGACATTTGTGCTGTAACAGAGACCTGGTTCAAGGCAGCAGAAAGCACCCCTGCACTATCAGTCTATAACTCATTCCACACCTTTCGGCCCCAGAACTTGGACTGAAGCTCCAAAGTCAGTTGTGTTTCCATATTCAAAAAGGATGCACACACCTCCAGATTGGTAGCCCAACGTAATGCATCAGAGATACTTCAGGTGCAGCTAACATTGGGTAAGACAGAGATTCATGTTGTAGTCTGCTATAGGTCCCCAACAATGTCCCAAGACTCACACGCCATGTTCCTAAGCACATTGGAGAATATTAGGGTCCAACCTAACACTCTCAAACTTGGCGATTTAAACTACCCCTCCATTAACTGGGAAAACTACTCATGTATCAATACACTTGCCCAACATTTCCTGGAATTCATTAATTCAAATGCCCTGGATCAGCTCGTTCTTACCCCCACTAGAGGTAGCAACATTCTTGGCCTGGCCATTACTAACATGGGTGAGCATTGTTCTGCACCAATAGTTAACTCCTCCCTGGTTAGATCCAACCACAAACTAATCATCCTGGAAATCCACAACCGCCCACCCCCACAAAGGTAATCACCATGAAAAACTTCTCCAAAGCTAACTTTGGGCTCCTAAAACAGATTTGGCTAACTTCATGGCACACATGCAAATGGAGAATAGTTGCACGACTGCCAAATCATGCACCAATGCACTGTACAAACACACAAATGCATGGATCTTGCCATATCAAATAGAAACAAGATGCTCTCCTCCAAAAAAAGGAAGCCAATCTGGTGGTCTCCTGCTATAAACAAACTCTACAACAGAAGGAGGAAACTGATGCGGAATAAGGTGAAGTCCCAAGACTAGAAATACTCCCTTATCAGCCTCAACAAAAAGTTGAGATCCCTCATCAAATCCTTTACAGCTAGCTATGAAAAAAGAATTGCAGCAGATAGTAAAAACAACCACAAGGCCTTCTATAGTTATGTAAAGAATCTCCATGGCAATACTGAGATTTGCTCTAAGCTACTGCACAATGGTACCTCCTATACCAAGCCAACAGATATTGCCAATATACTGGCCAACAGATTCAGTACCAACTTTACCCCTCCCCCCAAAGAACCAATCACAATACCAGTACACTGCCCAGCACCCAGTATTACTGCAGCACAGGTTAAAACACCACTGTCCAAGGCCAAGAATACAGCTTCTATGGACATGACAATATCCCTGGCTGTGTTCTACATGAACTAGAGATGAGGTGTGACTACAGACCCTGGGAAATACTGCCCCAACTGCCTGACAAGTCTGTTATGCAAAGCTATGGAATGCATCATCATGCACCTAATAAACAGGGATATGGGAATCTGCAGACTCAGGATCCCACACAGTTTACTTTTGTGAAGGGTAGGTCATACCTGCTCATTCAATCTGGTCAACTTCTTGGCTTCAGTCACCTGAGCTATGGGTGAATGCAAGGTGGCACATACAGCCTACGTTTATCTGGACAAAGCCTTTGATAACATTCTCCACTCAAGAATCATGCAATAACTCACTAAGCTAGGCATCAAGCCCATATCACTAGGTGGGAACAGAGGCACAAACACAGGGGTAGAGTGAACGTACTGCTGTCATACATTGAGACAGTTGCAGATGTCACTGGGTTTGTTGTAACATCCTTTATGAGGAATATGACATTGGTAATACCAATAGATGTGAGTATTTACTGACTGAATTCCCCAGAGTCCATGACTGATTTACCAAGGACAGTAACTGTCTGGGGAACAGACAAAACATGACAGGCAGACATGTGGCCAGTCTGTGGACAGCGTGCCAGTGGAGAGGTATGTCAGAGACATATCACTGTGAGTCATGACATCACTCACTAAATGCATGTCCACACAAACCATGTCATTCTATCAATCCACCATGTGTATAACAGCACTGATGACAAAGAATCTGCTCACAAATCTGGGGATATGTCCCCCATGTTGGTTGGC
>NC_056731.1:1783202251-1783272251 GCF_019279795.1 Protopterus annectens
CTGGTGGACAGAGGCCCAAATACATGGCCATACTTGAAATATTGATGTTATACACTGAGAAAGTTGCTGGTGTTACAGGGTTTGTTGTAACATATATTTTCTAAGGGATATAAAGTCAGAAAAACAAATGGATGTTACCATTTACATAATGCAATCACCAGAGTATGCTACTGATTTGCCAAGGACAACACCTGTCTGGGGAACAGCCCATACATAACAGGCTAACCTGTGGCCATTATGTGGATGGCCCTACAGTTGAGAGCTATGCATTGATAGAACTTTGTCAGACTGAAACCCATGCAGTAGTAGCTTGTGCAGACAAACCCTGTTAAACTAGCAGTATTCCAAATGTATAACAGCAATACTCACATTCTGCCCCTAAGTCTTGAACATTCTCTACCATTTAGTTGGCCTGTCTCCACAAGTTTTGTTATAAGAGATAGTAGCTCACACAACTCCAGGATGTCCTCCTCACATGTAAGGGAAAGGGCCAATGCACACATGGAATACTCAGTTATAGGAGTGTGTTGCCATGACATTGGCTATTGGAAGAACTACACAGCTGTTCTGCATGCAATTAGCAAGTGGGGAACCCCAATAGGTGCACAGGCCATCACTTGGTCATGAGCATCACCTACAAAGGCCATGCTGCCACCTATTCACACCAGCTCTATCTCTGTAGTGCACAGGGAGAGAGAGGGGAATAACAAATGAGACATAAAGTGGAAAGGAGAAGAAACAGAAAAGGTAAGTAGAACATGCAAGCAAGTAATTTAATGTAGCACCTGGTCTGTAATAATGGGAAATATGATTTGGAGGAATATTATGTCCCAACAAGACAGGCTGTACTAATGTCCTGCTAAACAGCTGCTATGGCCATATCATCTGGCCCTCTCTGCAGTGGGAGATATCAGAGACATACCTCTCAGCTGTACAGATCTTCACAGAATGTCCACATTTTACCATCCTATATTGATGTCTATTACTCTTGAAATCTGTACTTTTCTGGCAAAGAGCTGAGGATTGAAGTCACCAAGTAATGACAAACACTTGAATTTAAGACTCCACACCCTTAATAATATTTATCATAAAGGAATATGTATAATTCTATGAACTTCCTATGTTTGTAACAGGAATATTTAAAGTCTGTCCTTATTTATCCCCCATCATTTTAGGCTTTGTCTAGATGTAATGCGCTGAGAGGTTGTGAGGCAGGATCACAGCTCATGAGCCTGACTCACCCAGGGAATGAATAGCTCATATATGACAACAGCAGGTGTGTCTATCAGGCATTTGTGACTATGCCACTGCTAGGCCACTTAATGGGATGTTTTCCATATTCATGTTACCTGTGATTATGAGTATGACACATGTTTGTCTTGCAAACCTAAGAGACCTATAGAGGGCATGTGCATAGTAAACACTGCTGCATACATGTGTGTTGAACTGCATGCGATATACTGAATTAATAACATTCAACTGTACAGTGTTCTGCTGGACAATAAGCACATTTGTGACTGATATCTGTAGTCACATACACATGTACGTGTGTTATGTCAGCCAAACCATTGGCAGGTCTGTGAGCAATGACATTGTAACTTAATAGCCTACTTATGACTGTTGGACATCTTCCAGGTTATCACAGTGATGTCAAACTCTACTGCACAATCAATGTACTAATGTATGGTGCAGCTATATTAATACAGTATCAATACTGATGCTCCTTTTCACACTTATTTATGTGTGCCATTGTCCAGATGTACTGCTGTAACAGGTGGAGAAGTATGATTGAGTAGCAAGACTGTAACTATAATGTGCCATACTAACATACAACAAAAATGTATACCAGGTATCCCCTGAACACATGTATGTATGCATATGTTCAGTTGGAAGGCACAAAACTAATCACATGGGTTTCAAGCATTCAGGTACATAGGTTGTGCATGTTGCACATGTGTGTAATATCAGTATCAGTACATACAACTGATATAAATGTGCACAGCTACTGGTTGTTACATTGCCCTGACACTGATATGGGTAATAGATTAGGCATGATTATCAGGTATTAATCAGAGAAGTGTCCACCTGTGTTATGACCCTCTGCCCATGCCTACCACTACCAGCTATATCAACACCTATATATAGTGGATATCACAAGTGTACACACCCCTTTTGGAATGCTAGGTATGTGTGTTGTATGACAATCAGACCACAGAAGATCATTTCATAATGTTTCTCATTTTGAAAGTGACCCCTAACCCGTACAATTCCATTGAAATAGAATCAAAGGTGTTTCTAGGAAGGTGAGCAACTATTGCCAAGTGAAGATGTGCCATGATGTTAGAGTCCAGACCAAGACGAATTAATGTTGTAACCATCTCAAGAGGTGCATACACAACATATCAGTTTAAGGGTGTGCACACTCAGTCAACTGGATTATTGTACTGAGTATTATTTCCATATGTTTTCACAGACCAGATTGTTATGTTTTTAATTGAATTGTACAGGCTATAGGTCACACTACAGGTGGAAATTGTTATGAAATGAGTTATTGTGGTGTCATGTTCTAATTGCACAAATTCCAGGCAGTGTATCAGGGGTGTGTACCCTTTATATCCAATGTAGCTATATGGGCACAGCAGTACCTGACCTGTATTTCCAGCCTCCGCCAAGGTAGAGTAATCCCCATTGGTGGACATCATCAATACACAAACCACATAATAGGTTGCTACATTAGCTGTACAGGGACACATAGGTGCAGGTAACAACTTAGAAGCAAGTCCACCTATATCTGAGCAAGCATGTAAGTTCAGAGGTGACTTCCTGTAAGGCTCACTATGACTACAAATCAGACATATCCACACCACCAAGGACAATTGCAACTGTGTTGCAACATATGTCATAAGTCTCAGAGGAAACAACACAATCCACCCTTTACTGAGAGTAAAGAATACCTCATACACACATGCTGTGGATATAGGCAACCTGCATCACACAGGTTAGGTGGGAACATCACCACCCTGTCCACCCCAGTTGTACAGGGGGGATATGCACATCAACCACACTCCTTCCCTCAGCAATGGTGAGCATGTACATATTGCCTACTGATGGCAACAATAGCATATCTCCATGGGGCATAATGACATCACTGCCTGCATCCTACATGAGCTCAGGCATGTACTCACAGCTCCATCACACACCACAGTCAAACACAGATCTGCCACCATCCACTGTCAACCCTCTACACAGCAATTAATGGAGAATAAAGGATTATGCAATCAAGTGTCCAACATTGGGGGGAATAAGATAGCTCAGGGACAGGCATACAATGCAAGCTGCTATAGCCATGATAGTGTGGAGGGTTTTGGTGTAGTGTGGATTATTTGCAAGTAATAGCCACTGTTGATATGCATTTTGACAACCGTATGAGGTCCTGTGACATTTTTCCTGTTTATGTCTTCCAGGTAACATGCAGAGTGCTCACCTACCAGCATTCTCTGTTGGGGAAACTGACATTATTATCCAATATGTGATTGGACATTATGCCCTATTGTTTTGGATGGAGAGCAAAAGATGTGTGGGAGAGGACTGCCCTGTGGAACAGTGTGGTCCATAGGGTAAATGATGCCGGTCTGCACAGCAGAACATATGAGCATGTGCAGCATCGGGCCACTGACCTCATCCAGTATGCCCGTCAATGGGCTGCTGCTGTAGCAAGGGACCAGCTAGCCACAGATGGGGGCCCAGCCATCCAGCCCCCACTGACACCCACCGAGGAGCTCCTCACCAAAGCTGTGGCACATGCCCAACACAAAAGCCATAATTGAGGGAAGCACTGTGGAGATGGGTTGCACACACACACTGAATGAGGAGCATGCAGGTAAGGGCCCAGTGGGGAATAGTACAGTAATGTATCAGACATACATGTATCTCTATTGTATCTACTTGCATGTGTCAGGTCTGATTGCAGTTGTGGTTGGGGTTTTTTAATGTACAGAGGTGCACATCTATGGTGAGGACAGGACATTGTGTATCATTGCGGTTAGTACTGTAGATGTGCAGACATGCTGCATTCATCCTGTACCAAGGCCACATGTGAGTCTGCTGACATTAACTCCCTCTCACAACTACCTAGGACCCTCTGGTCTGCATATGGGATAGCAGCATGAAGCTGGTGAGTATGACATTGTTCTATTGTTGCCTGGAAATACCCCAGGCATGTGAAGCACATGCAATTTACCATGCACACAACCATCAGTAATAGATATATTGCTTTATGTAATAGCTATGTTGCATGTTGTGCATGTTCACTTGTGTTGGGGTTAACTGTATTGCATCGCAGTGGTCACCACTGAGGCCTATCGGATGTGAATTCAACATTCCTGTAGCATACCTCACAACTTGACAGTGCCAAGACGTCTGGACAGAGACCAGCAAAATGGGCTTGACAAACGGCCTAAGGTAACGTTATGCATGACACATTAGTGGTATACAGTGGATATAAATTGTGTACACACCCCTCTTAAGATGCAAGGTGTTCCTGTTAGATACTAATTAGGACCACAATATCACAGTCCACACTTCTTCCAGCCTATAATTTGACATATAACAGGAATAGTTCACATGTAAAACCATGCATCTGGACTCATGTATTACACCTACAAGGTTGGCTACCTGTGAGGGCAGCAGATGTTGTATCAACATGATGTTTCAGTGAGGTATGACATCAACAGGACTAGTAAACTGGAGTGAAGAGAAGTGTGAAGGGTAGTACACAGGTCAAAATGGTATAAGCCAGACAGTACATGATTTTCACACATACACATTTGCTAGTATTGGGATTAGAACTCCCGCCTATCTAGGTATTCCTACTATAGTGCTACTCAATTATCATATGCGTCACAGAGTTTATACAGTTCCACTTTTTCCAAGGGTACTTCTAAGGTAGATGACATCAACAGGACTACTAAATTGGAGTGAAGAGAAGTGTAAAGGGTAAGTACACAGGTCAAAAATGACATAGGCCAGACAGTACATGATTCACTCACACATACACACACACACACACACACACACACACACACACACACACACACACACACACACACACACACACACACACACACACTCACACACACACACACACACACACACACACACACACACACACACGTGCGCACATGGGATTGTGTGTGTGGGGGGGTGCACACCTGCATACTTTAAACATTTGCAATGACTGTGCTGGTATTTCGGTTACTCTGTTGGCTTCCATTTCATACTGTATTGTGACCTATCATGCAGAAAGGAGGCATATCAGTAGAATACACATGTTAGATCTTGATGGCATAAATTTCAGTTTCAGACTTCTTACCCTTCAGAACTAGAATGCAACTGCCAAACCTGTTGTAGTATATCTGTTTAGGTCTGGTGGGGGTTGTTCACCATTGCAATCATTTGGAGGTCTTAGCCTGGACTTTATGGTCATCTACACCTGTCTTGCTGGGTGAGGCTGGTGGTGGGTATGTGACCCTCATTGACATCCATGTGTGTGACCTATTGACACCCACAGTTATTTGGGTCATCACATGTACTTCGATGGGGGTTGTCACCTTCTGTAGTACTGTCTAGTATGTTGACACCAGCATTTGTTGTGGATTTCCTGCTGTCCCATATAGCTGTCTGCTGCTATCCCATTCAGCCACCCAATTCCCTTGCATGCTTGCATCTATATCATGCAAACAACTATGAGAAGATACTACTCCATTCAGTAATTGATAGGGAGGGTGACTTACCTTGTTCCTGGGCCAGCATTGAGGACAGTGCTGGAGGACTGACTATGTCGGATGCATATAGTACACCCTCTATACATGGTAAAGTGTCATGTTTGGTATCCCTTTTACTGTATGTGCGAGTTGGAGAGAAGTATCAGTCCCTGGGTTCCTATAGTGTCAATGTGTGTGTGCTATGCATTTCCTCTTTGCCAAGGCCTGGGCATACTGTGCATGCCTCCTTTTGCCTATAGGAGCAGACTCAGGATGTTCCTCCTCCGAGTCCCTCTGTGCCTGTGCTGGCCTTGGTAATGGTGGGGGGCTATGTGGCCCTACCCCGTGTCCTGCTGCAACTATTTCCACAGGATCATATTGTGTAGCATGGCACATACTATGAACATTTGTGTACATGTAGCTGGAGAGTACTGTAAGGCTCTACCATATATGTCAAGGCAGTGGAACCATGACTTTAGCATCCTAAACACATGCTCTGCAATGATCCTGGTTTGTGTGTGTGCCTCATTATGGTGTTCTTGTTCAGGTGTGTGGGTATTTTTAATGGGTGTCATCAGACACAGCTCCAGTGCATAGCCATCACCCCCCACTAGATGGCTATATGGGATGTCCTCACTGGCAAATACCTGATACAGCTGTGAACAATGCCAGATGTGGGAGTCGTGATAGCTTCTAGGGATGCCAGAACACACATTCATGTTAATGCCCTGGGCATTGCACATGACATGGCAGTTGATGGAGGTGAATCCCTTGTGGTTTATGTAGACCCTACCTCACTCACCGGGTGGTGCTTTGATGTGGATGTGCATGCAGTCTATAGCACCAACTACCTCAGGGTATTCTGCTATACGGTGGAAGAGATGCATACTTCTGGTCAACGCCTCATGGTTGGTGGGAAAATAAATGTGCTCATTGGCATGTGGTGTCATGGCATCCAGGAACTGGTGGAGTAATCAGGATGCTGATGCCTGTGAGACCCCCATTATAATCCCAGTTGGTCTTTGGAAGGTACCTGTGGCTAGTAATCTTAAGCCTAGACATAACTTGGTATCCACTGGGATGGGTTCCCCTCTAACAGTTCTGTGTGTGAGGCATGGCTGGCACAGCTCAACGATTTGCTGTAGAATGTCCCTGTCCAACCTATAGCACTCCACTATCTCCAGCTCATGTAGGCCTGGGTAGGTTACCCTGGGTCTGTATACTCTTCTCCTCCTCCTCACTGTGGGTCAGCTGTTAGCATTCTCCTCCTCACCTCACTCAGTCTCTAGCACATATTGCTGGAGTAAAGCAGCCTCTAGCATGTTCAATTAGTTTTGCCAGTTAAAAATCCCCCATCTGTGTACACTGGTGGTGTACAGTTTGTGGGAAAAAACAGTCTGTAGGGTAATTGCATAGTTTATAGTAGTGTGCTGGGCTGCTGCATGTCTAATTGGTTGATTCTGACACATTCCACCTGCTAGCTATGCTAGTTCTCCTTGATTGCCTTCCTACTGCTGTTTCCCTTTCTCAGTTCCTTCCTATTTAAGCCCCGAGGCGTGCCACACAGACCCAGTGCTGAAATGTAAACAGTGCTGCCATGTCCTCTTTTTTTTTTTTTTTTTTTTTGTTTGAAAACCCTGTGCATGGCACGCACACTCATTTAGGCAATTTACATACTGCTCAGGCACATCTGACACCCCCCCCCTCTTTAGCTGTGCTTAGCTAAGGGCAAACATGGGCCACAGAGCTCCAATGAGCTTACAGCAAGTATGACACACCCCTTTAGGAAGTCATTCAGCTCATACACTTGCACTGTTATGTTGCTGCATGTACACGGTTAGGTACAAGCTGAAACTTTGAAGAAATTTGTGATTCAGTATAACTCCCCTCATTTGCATATGCCAGTATGTAGGTCATTAGTTACTGCACTAAAACTTTCCCCTTGACAATCAGTGCTCCCTGTTAATGTTTGCATTCTACATGCCATTGACTATAATGGCAAAATGCTGAATTAACTTAAAATTGACTTTTCTCATTTTTTAAAATTTTCGGTACAATCCCATTTGCGAGCCGCTGCCCTAAGCTTAAATGACTGAGATCAGTCAAAAAAAATGTTACTTTAAAAAAAAAAAACCTGTTTTTAATGTCAATGGCCTTATATTTGGCCATAGGCATATGTATTAAACATAACAAATGCTTTTACATGAGCTGTCATGCCTCCATTTTGTCAGATGCAGAAATGTATTCAGTTAGTAGCCGAATACATTTCTGCACTGACACTGTTCTTACACGGAGTCCATGCAGCTTGGTGAATCACAAAATCACCTCATTTGCATGGTTTCCACCAGCAGATGAGGTGATTTGCATGCTGCATGGTTTTCCATGCAGGAACAGTGTAGGGCCACTCGTGCAAGCGAAAAAGGCCCTATCCTGAATCAAATGCCAGCCATATTTCATCCAAGAGTGGCTACACTGCTCATGCATGGAATTTTGCCATTCCTGAATCCCGGCCTTCTTCAGTGTTAAAGCATTTAGACAAACTTGTAGATGTGACATCACAATAAATAAATAACTAAACCAACACCTTAACTCCTCCTCTATTTAATAATGCCACCAGTCACAAGATGTCATTCAATCCAGAAGTGAACAAAGCAGTCAAACGAACTATTCAAGTACATTCGTTATTCTTTCTTTTGAAGTACATGCATTTAGTTATCCATGCTGTTGGCTGAATGTTGGCATTTATTTTTGCTTTGGCTGGTTCCTTGTTACCTCAGCAAGTCTTTCTGTTATGCTCTGTGGATTTAATGAGTTTGCTGATAGAATTGGTGGTCGATAAGGATGATGTCCAGATTTTTAAGGAACTTGGTCCTGTTAATCCTTCATAACTATGCAAGGTACTGTTTTGCCTCGGTCTTTTTTTGTATACAATCTTTTACAAAGCTAATAAGACCATAAAGAAAACTTACATTCTAGCGTTTGGCATTAAAAATTGTTGAAAGCCTACCAAGCAAAAAGCTATTCTCCTCATAGGTTATGAGTGTGTATACAACTGCTGATGGTCAGTGTATAGATAAAGTTTTAACCAAGGACTGATTTAAGGTTTAGCAAGTGGCTTCCATGATGTATGTTAGAACTTTGGTGAATTTTTATGAGAGACAAGTTTCTAAATTTATCTTAGAAGTTACCAGCATTTGCAAAACAGTTAAATATTTTTACTTGCATGAAAGTTATAGAGCAGTTTGTACTAATAGTGTCTGGGTTGGCTACCCACAAATGAGAATTACAGGAACATATGTTAAAGAAGTTTCAGAGGGACACTAGAAATTACATTAATGGCAGACCATTTTCCTACAAGAAGTTCATGAAATTTCAACAAGGTGACATGGAACGTGTTCATGACCGTGGTCAGACAACAGATGAAAGAAAGAGAACTAGGTCCAGTTCAAGGAAAGTAAGGAATGCATCAGAGATATCAGCTGAGGAATCTTTCTCTGCTATTGATACAGATGGGGAGCTGGTTACTGAATCCTCTTTATCCAAAAAGAAAACGTCTTCTAACCCTTTACATCAAGAAGAAGGGCTGGATGCAAACATTCTAAAAAGGGCATCCACTTTAGATGCCCTGTTACGTTTGATGACTCCAAAATAGATGCATGACCTATTGTACATAGCATCCTTCTGCCACTTTATCTTTGGTAGAACTAGATTTGTTGAATAAAGGGCTTAATTTTATGTCAACTTATTCTGTGTCTGAGGAGATTTTTGTAGGGTTATATCACATCATTGAATACTTAATCGAATCACTATTCACCGAACCCACATTGTTGAAACCTTTCTTCCCTGAACGTCCATTTTATTGAACTTTTTCACAGGAAAAAGCAACAGCCAGCTAACTGAGTGCCTGTCACAAAATTCTAAATATTTAAAACCCACCCAAAGTGGGGGGCTTTGCCCCCCACACCCTAATGTGGTGGTCTGTGCCCCCCATCCCCTAACTAAATATTCCAACTCTGAGATCGCACTACAGTGGGGGAAAAGAGCAAATTCCCAATGGCCAACCATTGCTTTTACCTATGAAAAAGTTCAATGAAATGGCCATTTGATGGAGAGGTTTCGACAAATAGAGATTCAACAAAGTAAGTATTCGCTTAAAATGATAGAAAGCTCTCCAGATAACCTCCGACGTTCTGAGTCAAATCACCAGCCACAAGAATAAACAAAAGGTAAATTTATTTAAGCTCCACGCAAGCTTTTCGTCAGTTTATACTAAACCAACTTCTTCAGAAAATGGATACAATGTCATAAAATGAAATCCCCTTTATATATACACTTCATCCTCCTGTCACATAATCTCAAGAGACTTTGTAAATACAAACAATACGATGCAAACCTACAACTTCACAAGCAACACTTTATGCACTGTTAGATAGCCATTGCTATATGTGTACAGTTGATGTTAAAGATTTATATACCAATATTCCGCATTGGGCTGGGTTATTGACACTAGAATATTGGTTGGAGAGGATACCTTTGTATAGTTCTGGATTCAATACTTTTTTAATTTAACTGAACATGTACTAATGAAAAATGTTTTTTTTTTTTTTATTTCAATAATGAATGTTTTTTACAGTTGAAAAGTGCAGCAATGGGGGCATCATGAGGACATGGATAAACATTCTACTTAAACATTCTGCTGCTTCATTTAGATTCACTGTTATAGACAGGGTATGTCATACGGGTTTTAATAAGGTAGGTTGGCATGATAAATTAAATAATAAAGAACGTACTTGAATAGTTTGCTTGGGTGCTTTGTTCACTCCTAGATTGAATGACATCTTGTAATTGGTTGTATTATTAAATAGTGGAGGGGTTATAGCGTTGGTTTAGTTATTTGTTTATTGTGATGTCACAACTACAAGTTTGTCTAAATGCTTTAGCACTGAAGAAGGTCTTTTGGCCAAAACCGGTATGCTTTGAATAGTAGTATAATTTTATGTGCAGACAATACAATAAAATTGTATTAATTGCCAACAAAGAGTGCTGCCCATTTTTATTTTTTTCTTTTTGATACTTTTTTGGCCTTGCATCTTGCCATACTTCCGTGGAGTTTCTTTTCAAGTACAAATAATTGTGATCATACCATAAAACATTTAGGGGACCCATGCGTGGGATAAATAATTTAGGAGCTGCCTTTGTCCATTCAGTCCTGAGGTAAATTTTCTATTTCCCATCCATAGGTCCAAGTTGCACTTGAATATGGACAGGGAAGAACTTTGTTTTATTTGGGTGGGGAGTCTGTTCCAGAGTTGTGGCATCCTCCATGAGATATATTTGTCCCTCCAAATCATTCTATTGAAATTCAAGAACAGGTACAGATCCCTAAACCATGGATTTCTGATGCCATTTGACTTGCTGATGTGCATTAAATCCATCAGCAATGGGTTGGAGGATGCCTTGTATGCCAGCCATGGGTCAACTCATAGCAGTCTGTAGGATACTGAATATAGTGGCAGGGCTTTCACTCGGTCCATATAGGGCAAGTTGTTTAGGCCTTGTTTCCTTTTAATAAGGCATCTCTGCAGAAGTTCCATTTGTTGCATGTGTCTGGACAGACACATGACAAAAGAGACATTATATTCAATCACTGGCCCTAATGAGGGCTGCATAAATGGGGACAATGACATTCTTAGATCTAGACACAATCCCTTTCTTTATAAGCTGCACAATATGGAAGGACCTTTTTACTACAATGGCCACATGCTGGTCAAAAGTTAGGTCACTGTCCACATAAGTTCCCAAACCCTGAACAACAAGGCCAACTCTTAAGGTCATATTGATAATGTGGTAGTTCCCTGGAATAGATGACTTCCCAAAGGATACAATAATGCATTTCTTGGCATTTAATTTTTAGTCCATGATTTTGCCACCAGCTATATATTTGGGACAAACCTTCCTGCAGGATGGATAAGTCATTTGGAGATTTAGTGACTGCTCCTAGCTTGCATTCATCTACAAACCTAGTCATCTGAGCCATTTAATATTGGCTTTTACTTCTAAAAAGTGGATGCCAAACAGAAGAGGTCCCAGCACAGAACTCTGAGGAATGCTACTGGTAAATGATCTCTTTGTGGAGGTACCTTGCCCTGTTTTGCTGTCCTGCATTTTTATCTGTGAGTCAGTTGACAATCCAATGGGTTATATAGGGGTTTATTTCCAGTTTATTTGGCTTTCCTACTATGCCTGAGAGAAGAATTTGGTCAAATGCTTTTGAGTGGTCAATGTGTGCAGTGTGTACCATTTTACCATCATCCATTGCTTTGGTGACTTTGTCAAAAAAAAAAAAACACCAAGTTAAGTACGCATGACCTGCCACTGAAGAATCCAGATGAGATGGGTCCAGTGTTTGGAGGTTCTTTGCATATGAGGCTAGCCAGACCTGGATCTGTAATTGCCTTTATGCAGAGGAATGGCTATAGCCATTTACCCTTCACTTGGTACAAAACGAGCTTAAATTAAACAGTGTTGTTAGGGGTGTGGCTAAATCTTGCTTCATGCTATGATACCAGGGATATTGTCAGGACTCAATAGTACAGTTTTTTTTAGGTTTGATAGTATGTTTAAAACTTGGTGTTGTGTGATAGCTGGAGGTGAGCCAGTTTCAGGTATATCTTGAAGGCAGGTAGACAGAAGACAGGGATAAAGATAGAGCTAAATTTATCAGCCAGTAGGTTCGGTATGTCTTTAGCCTCAGTGTAAACAACATTGTTTACAATCAGGTCAGTGCATTACTGCAATGGATTATAAACATAACTAAAAATTGCCTTGTGATTGTATTTGGCTTGGGTGGCTATTTTAGCTTCAAAGTTGGCTTTGGTGGAGTTAAGAGGTAATTTCAGTGTTTTGTTTTGCATCTGAGTGTGTATATGTGTGCCATGGTGAGTGTCCAAGTTGTGTTGCATAGTGGTAGTGTTACAGAAAGGACTTTTTTAAGGTAAATTCTATGGTAGGGTTAGTGTCAGGGGCAAGGTTAGAGTTCGCAAATAGACTTACTAAGGTGGAGCAGGGGCGACCTCAGTAATGCATGCTAACCTTAACCCTGCCACTGCTCTTATCCCCTAACCATGTACCATGCCTTAAATACACCCTTTCCATAACACTATCATGATTCAGACCAATTGGAGTTGAATGTGTAGTATGGTTTGCTGTAAGTACATTTTAAACATTTTTCCTCCTTTGGATGAACTTGGTGTCAGTTGTTTTAGTTTTCAATATTATGAATGGCCGACATGTTTTTTTCTGATCTTTTGTTTGTCAGTTATTTAACATGTTGACCATGATCATGATATCAATACATATAAATCTATATCTATATCTTTATCTATCTATTATATGTGTGTATAAATATATAAATATATATATATATATATATATATATATATATATATACACACACACACACACACACACACACACACACACACACACACACACACACACATATGGATCTACTTCAGTAGACTGACTTACCATAACAACAATCCACATAAAATAGAGATGACAACACCGAAAGTTCATTTTAACAAACGTTCGGAACATCATAATTTTAAACTGGGAAGACAGTCAGCTGGCCACCACCAGAACTAAAACAAACTACATATATACACCTTTCAACAATGAGATCCCTTTGATGCTTTGTAAGGTCTTTGTGAACTATGGCTTTTGCTGTAGCAGGCAACTAAGTAAATGTCAGAAAAATCCTACTAGGAAAGCTGAACTTTATTTGGGGTTAATCAGAGTCTCTTTAATTGATGGCAGGTGTGTACCCAAGAAGACTGAATACTGTAATTAAATCAAAAAGGTGCTTCAACAAAGTATCAGTTTAAGGGTGTGCACACACAGCAAAGTATTAGTTTAAGGGTGTGCACACTTATGTAACCAGCTTATTGTATGTTTTTTATTTTTTATATTTTTTTGCCCTAACAGATTTGTTCATTTTTCAGTTGAATTGTACAGGTTATAGGTCACGTTAAAGGTGGGAAAAGTTTTGAAATGATTTATTGTGGTCTCATTTTTTTATATCACAAAAACATGACATTTTAACAGGGGAGTGCACACTTTTTATATCCACTGTATATATGTATATATGTATAGATATCTATATATCTATATATATATATATATATATATATATATATATATATATATATATAAAAAAACATTTAAATATGTGTGTATACTTTATATATATGTATATATATCTATATATATATATCTATATATATATATATATATATATATATATATATATATGTATATATATATATATATATATATTTATGAATATATACATACATACATATAGATATTTCTATGTCAAGAACCAAGAGAAAGCAATTGCCATTCAGAAGCACAGTCCCAAGCAGACTACTCAGTGACGGTTAACCAACAGATGTAATAAAACTCATTAAACAAAAAATTGCAGGATTAGGGTTTTCATCCTCTAGGTGTATCACACACACACACACACACACACACACACACACACACACACACACACACACATGCAGCAGCACTACCCACCACCACTTACTCACAAGACGATGGCGACATCACTCCTTCACTAGTTGTACCCCCTAGCACTCCAAACTCACCCTCCCATGTCTCACATGGGTCTATATTGAATCTGCAAAAGCTGACACTGTCGAATCTGACATTTTCGACAAAAGAATAGCGAAACCACAGAACATCGAGGAGGTAAACGGAAACCTCCGTAAGGGGAGATTTCCCTTTATTTCAATGTAGTGTGGTCTCGGAGTTGGTATATTTAAGTATGGGGGGGGTGATGGGGGGCACAGCCCCCCACGTGGTGGGTGCAGGTGGAGTATTGTCCCCCTGCCTACACCATTTAGTTTTTTTTTTGTTGGTTTTATTTTTTTTCGGAACATTCAATGTTTTAACAGTTTGATCACTAAGGTTCGACCTTTAGTGATTCAAATTGTTAAATATTCTATGTTCCAATATAAACCTGTCTCATGCACTCACATTAACCCTCATCCATACTCACTCCACAGAAATACTTGTCACTGAGTTCTTCCCCACTGTCCTGTCTTTCTCACTGTACTTTGTTACTTGCGTAACCTGTGTCTGATGCACTGTGTGGTCAGTCCATGCATGGTATAGCTTAACCTAGGTGCATGTTTGCATGCATCATTTTTAGTAATACATGTTATACTTATTCTGCCCATAGTTATGAAACACACTACCTCTTAGCCATGGCCATGGCATTACTGTCCCAGCTCTATGTGACATAGTCATCTCCTGTAACTGGATTCTCTGCTGCTGACTCCTGGATTTCCTCATGGCCATTGCCTCTATCCTACTGTACCTTTTGCCATATCAACAAGCCATGGTCTCAAGCTAAATGCAAAAAAATGTGTAGTAATCCCCTTTGGAAAAAACAGAGTACCCGCAAACTACAACATAGGAGGTAATTCCCTGAAATCTGAAGAAGAAATAAGGGATCTAGGGACCCAAGTAGATAGCCAGCTTTCCTTTGATAATCATGTTGCCAAAGTGGTTAGAAAATCCTTCTATGTGACCCATCTGATCATGAAAGGGTTTGCATCAAGATCTAAGGATGTAATGGTGCCCCTCTACTCTTCCCTCATCAGACCCATTATTGAGTACAATGCACCAATTGGAATGTACCTGGCTAGACATCTCCAGCAGCTGGAGAGACCACAGAGGTACCTAACCAAGAGAATTACTGGCCTCAAACAGTTGCCCTATGCAGCATGATTGAAAAAGCTAAGACTGTTCTCTGTTGCATACCGCTTTCTCAGAGGTGATCTCTGTCTAACGTACAGAGCCATGTCCAACCCAGAAATGTTGAACATGCTCCATCTTAGCAAAACCAAATCTACTCGAGCTACATGCTCTAGGGATATAAACCTCAACACGACAATGAATAGAACATGCTGGAGGGATAGATTCCCTTCACAGAGACTTCCCTTACTATGGAACAGGGTCCCGATCTACATAAGACAGAGCCCCTCACTATCACTCTTCAAGAGGAACCTTGATGAGTGGATGGGTAATAGAAAGTTCACACCAGGGATCACACCAACAGCACTACTAGATAGGGGCCAAGGGTACTAGCTGCTAGTACAAGGGTCTAGGGAACTACTAATGGGACGGTGAATACCGCACAACGTGGCTGGGCTAATATATGCCTTCGGGCAGATAGCTCAGTACCAACCTAAGAACCTATGAACCTATGTAATAGCTGACAAAATGAAGGGATTTTACTACATGTTTCAGGGTCATAACAAGAAAAACACCATCTAAAAAGCACTGAAAATTAAAATACCAAATAAAAACAAAAATGGTGTCCTCTAGGGGAACAGCCACCATAAGCTCCACATGTGAAACAGAAATAGAACCGAACACACGTTTAATTGTAAAATCTAAATACAAAAAATAAACAGGTTAAGCTCTTTCATCTCTTTAAACCATACAATGGGACTTCATCAGAACATCACAAATAAAAAACATCCTGATTTTATAAACCCTCCAATTAACTGTTTACCCAATCAATTACTCAATTAACCCTTTTAAAAACAGTCAAAATGATTTGAAAAACATTATATACAAGGAATTCCTTCCATAAATCTTATCTGTAAAAACCTGTTCTATTTCAAAAAAAACTTAGCTAGCATTACTAAATAAATTTAAATAGATCTTTACAGGTCAAAAGGTCTCTTATTTAGTATAGGTAAAAGTGAGATGCAATCATTAAGACCTGGTGTAATAGTTGCATTCAATTTAATTATCCAGTAAAGTTCTCAAGTTCTATCTGTAATTCCCACCATCCACCTCTAGCATTCTTTGGCACTACTTCTAGGATTCCAAACCTAAATTTGGTAAAACCTTGACAAACTAAAATGTGTTTAAAAAGGGCATTATTAAAGTTGCCTTTAGAAATAGCATACAGGTGTTCATAAATTCTTGGTCTAAATCTTCTTTCAGTTTTTCCAACATAGTAATTCCCACATGTTTGACATAAAGACACATATATTACTCCCCTGGTGTTACAGTTACCTGTCCACAGTCTTATATTGTTTGTATTTCCTGGAAGGGTCAACATATCCGAATCAAGGATATAAGGGCATTGTTTGCAATTGCCACATTTAGTGGTACCACTAATTGTCATGGGGGGATGCATTTTTACCTGTTCCATTAAATATATGAGATTTCTTCCTGTTTTATAAACAAACCCTGGTGCACCCCCTAAAAGCTCAAACATTTCCAAATTCTCTTCCTTGTTAAGATTGTTATAACAGTTTTCTCACCTACCCCGTAGGGGGTGACCATGCTCAAATTAAGTCTAGAACAACTACTTCCAGTATTCTTTGAAAATATATCAGTGATAGCATTTCCCAGTAATGGTTTGTATTTAGTATTCCATCCATCTGATATTTTCTTAGTAATACTGGTCAATACTTTCGTGGGGTAACCTCTACTGTTAATCATCTCAGTTATTATAACCACTTCTGTGTTAAATATATCCACCTTTGAACACATCCTGGCTGCTATAACTAACTGCCCTTTAAATATATTTTCTTAATGTGTCCAGGATGAAAACTGTGATAGTCCAAAAAGCTATTGGAAAGTTTATTTTCTAAATACTGCTGAGATCTGCTATGGTGTGGGAGTCTTGTGGCTTTAAGGATGGTATCTTAGCTGTTTTTTAAACTAGTATAACAAACTTTGGCCTTCGCTAGAGATGGCTTGCACCTATCACCCTTAGGCTTTTGAATACTGGCCAAGGCTCTTGCCACCCTCATAGTGCCTTTTTTAGGCAAGGCTCAAAAGGCAAACCCACCGGCGTAAATAGCACAAGTAAAAAAAAACTGAGGGTAATGCTACTCAATGCCAGAAATCTAAACCTCAAAATGCACACACTCGGGGCACTCCTCAGTATGGAGAAAATTGATATATGTGCAGTAACAGAAACCTGGTTTAAGGCTCCAGAGAGCATCCCAGCACTACCAGGCTACAACTCTTACCATACATTTCAGCCACAAAACCCAGAGCGAACACACACCTCCAGGTTAGTGGCACAACACGATGCTTCAGAAATCATCCACGTGCAATTAACAATGGGCAAAACTGCTATTCAAATTATAGCTTGCTACAGATCACCCACCATGTCCCAGGACCCCACTCCGCATTCCTGGAAACACTGGGAAACATAAAGGTCCTACCAAACACCCTGCTATTGGGTGATTTCGATTACTCAAACATTAACTGGGAGAACTACTCAAGTACAAACTCCCTTGCCCAACATTTCCTAGAATTTATAAACTCAAACGCCCTGGATCAATTGGTCAACACCCCCACCAGAGGTGACAACATATTGGACCTGGTCATCACCAACATGGGAGACCGGTGTTCCACACTGGAGGTCAACCCCTCGCTGGGTAAGATCTGACCATAAACTAATCACTTTGGATATCCACATTTCACCACCACCCCCAGTCAAAGAAACCACCATGAAAAACTTTTCAAAAGCAAACTTCACATTACTTAAGACCGAGGTGGGAAGTTTCAAAGCCCCCATGTTAAAGGATAACGCTGTCCAAGCTGCAAAATCCTTTACTAATGCACTCTATGGACACCTACAAGAATGCATGGATCATGCTATCCCAAACAAAACCAAGACTCACTCCTCCAAGAAAAGGAAACCAGTCTGGTGGACCCCTGCCATAAACAAGCTATACAACAGAAGGAGGAAACTAGTACAGAAAAGAGTAAAATCCTAAGAAGGGAAGACATCCCTGATCAGTATCAGCAAGAAACTACATTCCCTCATAAAAACATCCAAGGCTAGCTTTGAAAGAAAAATTGCCACGGACTCCAAAGATAACCACAAGGCATTCTTTAGCTATGTCAAGAATCTAAGTGGCAATTCTCAGATCTGCTCGGAGTTAATGCAGAATGTCACAAAATATACTGAACCGACCGATATAACCAACATCCTGGCAGACAGGTTCAGTGCAAGCTTCACTCCCCTCTCACTCTCAAAAGGGCCCATAACTATACCAGAAGAATGTAGTGCCCCTGAAATCACAGACACTCAGGTTAAAACAGCCCTCTCCAAAGCCAAAAACACAGCATCAATGGGACAGGATGGTGTCCCAGGCTGCATCCTACATGAGCTTAAAAATGAACTAACCCCTCACCTAAACACACTGTTTAAATTCAGCTTCTCCACAGGCTACATGCCCACAGAGTGGAGCACAGCAATGGTTATTCCGCTCCACAAAGGTGGAGCCACAATGGTCCCTGGGAACTATCGCCCTATAAGCCTGACTAGCTTGGTCTGCAAAGCTGTGGAGCGCATCATCATGGATCTCATTAACAGAGACATTGGAAACCCCCAAACACTGGATCCTACCCAGTTCGGCTTTGTTAAGGGCAGACCATGCCTCCTAAACCTGGTGGACTTCCTTGAGACAGTTACCAAGGCTATAGACGAGGGAAAGGTGGTCCACACAGCCTGCCTAGACTTTGCAAAGGCCTTCGACACCATTCCCCACTCAGATATTATAGACAGGCTCACCAGCCTGAACATAAACCCCTACATCACGAGATGGGCTGCCAACTGGCTCATGGACAGAACCCACATGGTAAGAGTTGCGGGAGCTAGGTCTGACTCTAAACCGGTTACAAGTAGCATTCCCCATGGCTCAGTCCTAGGACTCCTCCTGTTCGGCATATACATCTCAGAGGTACAGGCAAGTACAGGAGGACTATGGCTGACCAAGTTCACAGATGACTGCAAACTAAGGGCTATAATTGACTCTCCGGCTGACAGAGACATCCTCCATAAGGGTCTCACTGAGACAGATACCTGGTGTCAAAACCATGGCCTCAAGCTAAATGCCAAAAAAGTGCATACTCATCCCCTTTGGAAAAAAACAAAGTACCCACAAACTACCACATAAGTGGTAGCCCCCTAAATATGGAAGATGTAATAAGGGATCTGGGGGCCCAAGTAGATAGTAACCTCTCCTTTGAAAATCATATTGCCAAAGTGGTTAGAAAATCCTTCTATGTGGCCCACCTAATCACAAAAGGGTTTGCATCCAGATCAAAAGAGGTCATTGTGCCCCTTTACACATCACTCATCAGATCCATCATAGAGTACAATGCCCCATTTGGGATGTACCTTACAGACACCTGCAGCAACTGGAAAGACCACAGAAGTACCTCACCAAGAGGATCACTGGCCTCAAGCAGATGCCCAATGCAGCTCGACTGAAGAAACTCCAACTGTACTCGGTTGCATACCGCCTACTCAGAGGTGATCTCTGCCTGACATACAAGGTCATGTCCAACCCGGAATTGATGGACATGCTCCACCTAAAGAAAACTATATCCTCTCAAGCCACACACTCCAGGGATCTAAACCTCACCACAACAATAAATAGGACCTACTGAAGGGACAGATTCCTGTCCCAGAGACTTCCCATGCTCTGGAACAAGATAGCAATCTACATTAGGCAGAGCTCCTCGCTAACCCTCTTCAAGAGAAACCTTGATGAGTGGACAGGAAACAGAAAAATTACCCCAGGGATCACTTCAATGGCTCTGCTGGACAGAGGCACAGGGAACTAATCTAAGGGGGCGGTGAAAGCCAACACATTCTGGCTAGGCTTATAAATGCCTTCAGACAGATAGCCTAGTACCTACCTATGAACCTATGAACAAACTATTTTGCTTTATGTTTCAGCTCTGCTTCACTGTGATATGTTACTAATAGATTGTGTGCCATGTTTATTTTAACAGTATGCTATGTCTGTATTGTCACACCTCCAGTTTATAACCCCCAAAAGGTTTCTCACAATAGGACATATTAGTGTGCACTTTTGATGAAGTTCTGTTTAAAAATAAAAGAACAGAAACACTAAAAGTTTATTTCCAGGTCTGCTGAATTCTTCTAGAAGTGATTGTTTTTTTTATTTAGTCGGTTGTACACTTTGGCACCGTGTGCTTTTTTTTTTTTTTTAGTTTTATACCTTGCTGAAAATTTGTTTTTGTGTGAATGGATCATCATGACCACCCTGTGCAACCTCACAGATAAAATATAGATCAAAATGGACAATGGCAATTCTACCAGGGCAGTGTTCATTGACTCTACCAAAGCTTTTGAGCTCATACTCCACTCCGTACTTTTTCATTGAAATTGGTATAAGTGCTAACATTCTTCTGTGGTCCAAGACATTTCTCACAACAAACTTTTTTGGATGAGGGTGGGGTCCTTCCTGTCCAACTCAGTACCTCTGAGCAGCAGAGTCCCCAGGGATCCATATTGGTACTCCTACTCTTCTCCAATTTCATCAGTATACTCCCTTATGACCTCCACTGATTTCCTATTATCGTGCATGCTGACAACATGGTCATCTTTAGATCCAATCACTCCCACTAGTATATCAAAACTCACTACCAGCTCGGCCTTCACTCCCCTCTTCAAGTGGCTTCGTCAACAACAACTTCTTCTTAACTCTTCCAGAAATAAAGCTTTCTTCTTCAGTACTCATCAAAAGCTATCCAAAGGCCATAAGACCCTTTATAGCAGAACTCCTCAATTGAAACTACTACCTATTTTAAATACCTGGGAAGCTAGGTTGCCCATCCCCTGAATTTTCACCAGCACATTGAAAGCAGTTAGACAAAAATAAACTCTCCAGTCTTCTAGGCCTGAAAATTTTTCTTTTATCTGACAAGCCCAGCTGTGCTGCAATTGGTGAAGATATTGTGAAGGAAGACTTCTAAAACTGGGAAAAACGTTCTTGAGTTTAAATGATATTTTCTCTGGATGAATTCCATATAGCTTCAAGATAGACTACGATAATTTTAAGTCTATTTCTGATTATCTATTTCCTGCCAAAATGGATTCTGCCAGCACATGTGGAAGATCGGACCTGGTGCCTAATATGGAAAGGCATAGATAAGGGGTCTACTGATTCTTAGCAAGTAAAAATAATGCAAAGGTGTTCAGTTGTAATGGATATTTTACAATAAAGGCAATCATTCTACTCTGCTGAACTGTGTTGCATGAAATTATTTTTTTACCTTAACAATTTGGTGCAATACAGTCTCGGATTTTTCAAGTTGTTTGTGAGTTGCTGCAGCAGAAATCACCTTTTGGGCCCAATCATGACAGGTCCTTTGTCAGGTGCATTTCTGGTGTGCCAGCACACAAGTTTACTACTTTCTCTAGGTAGGCTTTGCTAAACAGTCTTTACAATAGACTAAAATTGTATGAGGGTGGGTTAGCATTGTATGAGAGTTGGTTACAATACATATATTTTGTATGTGAATGGATTCAAACAACAAAAAAGGAATAAGATATTCTTTGTGTATGAAAATGGCTATAATTACATATACAAAAAGAATGAGAATGGGTATTATAGTTGCATATTATTACATAAGACTAAGTTTTAATGTGTGCAAGTGGGTAAATTATCGTTATATTGAAAATACAATGGGTGCGGGTTTGGATGTATTAAAAGAGCCATAGTTTGGGACCTGTTTAATAAATATGCCTCAGACAGCTATTATTGTTTGGTAAAATGATCTGAGCTCACTAAAAAAAAACTGCAGTTCCCTGAGGATGGAACATTTGTTAAGGTTATTTTAGAGAATCTTAAAAAATAAATAAATAAAACAGAAAGGAAACAGTGCACCTGCCTCTTGTTGGTAAGCTTTTAATGACTAGCAAGAAGAATCTAAAAATAAAGAAAAGTAATCTGTAATTAGAAGTTTAAAATATAATTCACCTGGATTAAAGGACAGCAAATACATTACAGAAATGTGCAGAAGATAAAACTCTTAGTATTTCAGGGGGTTCTTTACCTTTTCAAACAGATAGAAAAGTTAAAAGTGACCCATCCTGATTCATCTGACAATGACTGGCCTCTGATTCCTTCAGCGCCCCTCCCTCTTCTGGTCATTCTGCTTCCTATGAAGCTGACAGCCCCCCCTCCCTGGGAGATGAAGCAGGGGGTTAATTTGCTGAAAGCATGGATTAAAAGTTTTTTACACTAATTCTGATTGTGCTCTGCTTACTGCTGACCTGATTATTGCAAGCCATGGTGGATTCTATTATATTTTGGTTGTCTTTTTTCTGCCTGTTTGTATTGGAAGTGTCTTGGTAGTTTTTTATAATCATTGATGGAGAGTAATATAGATGTAGGTGGAATTTACCTTCTTCTTGTCCATGACTTTTTACTTTATCCTAAAGATGGTCTTTATGGACAGATTCCGGACAACAAAGCCAAACATCACTAGCTGTGGACATGCATATTTTGGCCTTCTTAAGACATTGTCAGCACAGCATAAGTGGACTGTTTGACTGTACTCTAGAAACACAGATGATGTCTTTGATGATGCAATGCCAGGAGAAGTAGGGCAGTGATGTGTAACATATGCCAGCACAGCTAGCTGGAATTTTATAAAGAATTACATGTCATTTGTATATCAAACTAATTTGTAGAGATGTCTGTCTTGAAAAATGTACCAACAGTAGGTCCTAACTGTATTGTAACTGATTAAGTATATGTGTTTTAATAGAGGATACTGGAAGAAAAGAGAAGAGATTAATTTCAGTTCATCTAACTTTGAAAAATAGTAAGAAATTAAATTACTTAATTCAGGCCATAAAGATTGTATCTTAGATTTCTGATTGCAGACAGAGACAAAATGTCTGGGAAAACAAGTACTAGGAAGTCTTCTGTAGTGTTTTTAGGATGGAACTAATTGCTACTCTGGAAGAGAGGAAGTGCTTTATGATTTCCAGAAGATGCAACAGATCTTAGCAAGCCCTATGTGTGTGTATTATTGACAGATACCTGCTAAATCCTGGCAGCTGCTAACCACAGGGGTAGCATGGGAGCCAGAAGTCAGATGACAAAATGTATGTGATCTCATTCTCTAATCCATCACTAAAATGATAATTTAATAATAGATGAGACTGAAGTCTCAGAGCACTCTGTTTTTGGAACCTGACAAAGAAGGACCCCTCACCTACTTTATCTTGCCTTGCTCTAGTAAGCCAACCAGGGAATAGTAATTCTTTAGTTCAGTAAGGTAAATATAGTGAGATTAGTTAAGTATTGTTTTTTTGTATCTGTGTGAATCTATTAATTTGTGATAGTTTAATATTTCCTGTAAATGAAACTCTGGTATTTATTGTAAATAGATATTTAGCATTTTCATGTTCTTTTATTATTTATTATTACATATATTTCAACTTTTTATTGTGGCTGGTCCTTTAGAGAATATATTAAACTTTGAGAGGACTTACAAGTATTTGGTGACACTGAGGCCACTCCTGAAAGCCTTGCTGCATTGGCCAAATACTATAATTTGTATCAATATTAACTTCACTGAGTATAATTGGGTACCATTGCAAGACCTTTAGAGTAACTGGTTTTGGAGTGTCTGGTGGTATTGTAACTACCTTATAGCCTGGGCAAAAGGGGACATAGCTAGTAAATCTGTGTCAACCTTTCCCAGGTGTGTGTGTTTGTGAGTGTGTGTGTGTGTGTGTGTGTGTGTGTGTGTGTGTGTGTGTGTGTGTGTGTGTGTGTGTGTGTGTGTGTGTGTGTGTGTGTGTGTGCGCATGTGTGTGCGTGTGTGTGTGTGTCTGTGCATGTGTGTGTGGGAGTAAATCAAATCTCAGAGAGTGTGTGTGTGTGTGTGTGTGTGTGTGTGTGTGTGTGTGTGTGTGTGTGTGTGTGTGTGTGTGTGTGTGTGTGAGCTGCTTAGATCAGGGACAAAAAGCACTGGTTTCACAGAGACAGTGGTGGAGGACTTGACTTGGACTGATGACTCAACTCTATAGCTGTGGCAGTGGTGAGTCTTATTGGCGATCTGGAGAGAGGGAAAACCACCCCCCAGACTGAGTGGGTTCTCTGTGTGCTCTTAAGGGAAATTGTGCTTGATGCAGAGAGCTGCATCTGGAAATACTGGGTGTATCTATTTTTGTTGCAAGTGAACATCCCTGTCCAGTGTTAGTGGTGAGGATTCAGGCTCCCTGATTAATGGCCCCGGGTGGGGGCGTCACAATGTCACAATATCCATAACGGTTTGCTGTGCTGATGAGGTCATAATAAGGCTTAAAAAGAAAACAAAAAATAAAAAGTCATGGACATGCAGAAGTCATATAGCTAAAACACGTAATGTCCTTAAGGGGTCATTTGAATATATTCTCTACTGCAGGAGGTTGAAGGTATCACACAGTGAAAACTCTGTCTTAGCTATTTTTTTTGTATTTTATGCTAATTGGTTTGTTTGTGTGCCCTCTATACACATTTTATATTATGTTTTTCCTCTTTCCAAATGTGTTATTCATTCTGTATTCCTAATTGTAATGTTTTTTGTCTGTCCCTGTTGGTGACTGAAAAAGACATTAAGGCTAGCTCATCCACCCAGTTAACAAATAAAAGTAAATAAATTAGTAAATGTATACATAAATACATACAATCATAGATGCATACACATATGTGGGTGAAACCTGCAGCATCCTTCAAAAACTCACATAGATGGAGGGAAAATGTGTTGACTCTTCACAGAAAGCAACCCAGTCAGAGAATTGGAGAGTCAAGTACTGTGAAACCAGCATTAACTGCTGTGACCTGAGCTGCTTAACAAAATATGTAAAAAAAAAACTTTTTGAGGCATACTGGATGCTCATATTACAGAGCATTGCAATCAGATTGTTAAGGTAATGGCAAAAAGGATTACTATTACTACAAGAACAGCTTTCCAAAAATATCCAGGGGTAAAAATATAGACATGCACCCACACACACACACACACACACACACACACACACACACACACACACGCACACGCACACGCACACACACACACACACACACACACACACACACACACACACACACACACACGCACACACGCACACGCACACACAAACATGCAAGATGTGCACACGCATACATGTATGAGTCAGAGAAATAATGTTGGATATAGATCTTTCCCTGAAAAAAAATATTTACGTTTTAAACATGGGGAAAGAACCAAAAACTTTTCATAATTTATTTTAAGAAGCAACATAATATTTTATTCCTATTCCATTTCTTACTACTGTTGCTAACTCATCAATACATCATTACTTTATTTGATAACTCCTTTAAGCCCCTATATATAGCATCAAAAGTTCCTCCAAATCATACTGACAAATTGCAGACTTTTTAAAAAGCATTGCTCTTCCTAAGCTTCCCCGTCCAAGTCTTATAATCATTTTAAATGCACTCTCAGAACACGAAAGTATTAAGGTGATTAAGAACCGTCTAAAAGCCAGTCTAAGAACCTGATGGATTGCAATCTTAAACCCATCTTTGCTTGTCAAAGTAATGTGTTCTTTTACTTAATGATGTAATGAGTGCTGCATTAAAAGATAACTATGGACAGAATCTAAAAAATATGTATTTTGATCATAGATTATCTCTTGGTATCATATGCAGCCCTAATATCTCTGCATCGCTGTTAGTGGTTAGTAATATTTTTAAACTTGTTCTGATCCTAAATGATGTGATGTGATTTACTACAATTGCATGGTTTGTTTTTCAGCTAAGCCTTCTCTGAGCTCAAAGCATTATGCACCCCCAAACATTTTGCATCTTTGGTGTCTTTAATATATTTTTTGGCTTAGAATACTACTGCCTGCTCATTAATGCTGTCTCTGCAAATGCTATCAGCATTTGTTTCTTCAGTCACTATTATTTTCTGTTAACTGCAACCCCGTAAATAGACATCCATAGTCTTTTTTTTGTGCAGAAACAAGAAAAAAGTGCTAAAATTATTTGATTTCATAATGGCCCTAAATGTATTAGCTGCAGAAGCATCGCCCACTCACATAGATTCAAATGCTACATTACCTGTCTTTCACACCTGTACTGCCTACTGATCTGTAAAATAAAACACTCACAGTAACAGAGCTTCTTGAAGTATGCTACATTATTTATCAAATCCACTCACCAGTTCTAGAAGAAAATAAAAGTTAAATGGAAAGCGGAAGTGGTGTGATGTTGGGACTTATGGTTTGACAGTAATGTAAATGGCCATATTCAAGTAAAACTCTGCGATGAAGCTGGTTTACGTATACATTTCCACTGTATCATTGGCTGAATGACTATACTTCAAGAATTTAATGTAGCAAAGAGTTTTATGTCAATGTATTGTATTGCGTGAGCTGGCAGTGTGCTTTTTTCCCCTTTTTTTCAGTGTGTGCAATCATGGAGCTGGTATACATAATTTTGGGGGGCATATGGAGGCTTGCCTCCAACATCAGGAGGAACAGGAATGCAATTTTTGGTATTTTTTAAGATTTCTTTACTTCCCATTTTTGGGTTTGTAATTTGAATGATGAATAGTCAGCTGAAAAATCAATCTTTGCGATAGTGTAGGGAAATTTTCCTCATGTTCTAAATCATTAAACCTCATGTTTTATTTTTTATATACTCTGGTAAAGTCTGACAACCCAGCAGAATCAGTTCAAACTATCAGGTGCTAGTTCCTGTGATTTCAAGAATGAACAGTGGTGCAAGACAACAGTACTGAGATACATTCGGCCTTACCTTATCATTCACCACCTGCAGCTCTAGGGAAACAAAGCATCTAATAAACCTGTATAGCAAAGTGCTGTCTGCCTTTTACTAACCAGTGGTCACACAATAGAATCATAAGAGTAGTACTAGGCTAACTGCCCTTGTGGCCATTTTAAGCCTAGTCAATTACTCCATGTAAGAATAAAACGCTGCAACTTGTGTCTGTAAGATAAACACCTTAACCATTATACCAGCCTCCCATCCTCCCATAAGTCTGATTTGAAAAGGTGAAACCTGCCTCTGAGGACTTGCCTGTCATAGCAGCTAAAGTTCTCCAAAAGGACTTTTCTTTCCTAATATACTGAAAACTAAAAAGGAAGTTTGCCAAAAGGTCTCCTTTGCAGGACTTAAATGTATTTTCTATTATACTGAAAACTAAAATGGAGCTCCTCAACTGAAGAAGGAACTGTATGATGTAGTGACACCAAATAACTTGCAAGACAAAAACTGCTTAAGTGCATAAACTGGAATCCAGGAAAAGAGGTTTCTGGGTTGCTTTTTCAACATGGAGTCCACAGAAAAATGTTTCTGGGTTGCTATTAACAAACTTTAACTTAAACCTGATAATCTGGAAAACACTTTCCAGAGAAACAAACTTCTCATTTTTGGTTTATTAGTATGGCAGGAAAGTAAAACTCCAATAAAGGAATCTCCAGCATACATAAGTGAATGTGCAAGTCACTCCTTGCAATCTCATCCCACTATGTAAGCCTCACTGTGACTCATGATTATCTGCTTCCTTAACTGATTAGAGAAGCAGGACATCTTAGGGTAAATATGCCAACATCAAAATGGGTCCAGTGGTGGTGACCAAGCTGACTTTTGCAACACACTTTTTTCATGTCATGTGACTGAAGGTTTATGAATGCAGGGATATTTGTTCAACACTCATAGCAGCAGCCTTGATTGATGCCAAATGGAAACACAAAATACATTACCAGATCTAATTAAATGAGCATGAGTTATCTGTGATGATTGGAAGTAATATTTTCTCATTTGGTATTTAATGTAAAATTGTCATCTGGTTATCAGCTTGCACTTCAGTTTTTAGAAAAAAACATGTTTATGCTAGTTAATTGTATAGATTAATATCTAGATATTACATGTATGATCAAGGTTATGTAATTCTGATCACTTATTAAATATGACAACATTCTTTTTAGGGCACAAAATATGTTTTATAAGGTTTCATATTAATTTATTCAGCAAAGCAGAACAGCAGTAATAACTTAGATCTCAAACTGGGATGGTTTATAACCACTATGGACGGTGATCCATTGTGTCTACTATGATGCTTTGCTCTTCAAATATTTGCTGTGTAATCTGCTCCCTAACATTTGAACTTTGACATAGGTTCATAGGTTCTTAGGTTTATACTAGGCTAACAACTACCAGGGTATTTACAAGCCTAGCCATGCAATCCTGCCCACTTTTTTCTTCCGAGTTTCTTGGATGCCTATATGGTGGGGTACTGCATGTTAGTAAAGAGGTTGCTAAGGGTTATGTGGGGAGGTTATATTAGTTGGCGATTAATTTACTTTCTTTCGACCTCTGTCCAGCAGAGACATGGAAGGACCAGACCAGTTTTGGATTTGTGATTTCCCATCCAATGATCAAGGTTTCTTTTGTAAAGGGTCATGGGTGACCTCTGTTTCATGTAGATGGGGAGCTTATTCCATAACATGGGGATCCTTTGAGACACATATCAGTCCCTCCAGCAGATTCTATTTATGTCATAAGCAAATGTCACGTCCTTGGATCTAGTATTGCTGGTGCTGTTTGTTTTGCAGATATGTAAGAGATCCATCAGAGCTGGATGTGAGGACGCCTTATATGCTAAACATACATTGCCTCTCAGTACCCTGCAGGAGACTGAGTACAGAGTTACAGAGACAGGGCCATAAGGTAATCTGTGTAGGACAGGGTATTCATACTTTGGATTCTTCTGGTAAGGAACCTTTGAAGGTGCTCCAACTGTTGCAAGTACCTGGTTGGGTACATGCCAAATAGGGTATTGTACTGAGTGATGGATCTGATAAGAGCTGAGTAGACTGGTATGATTACTTCCTTGGGCCTGAATGCCATACCCTTTCTTATGAGTTGGGCAACATAGCATGACTTTTTTGCTATCTTGGCTACATGTTGGTTGAAGGCCAGACTGATGTCTACATATGTTCCCAAATCCCTAACTACTTGGTCAACATTTTGGGGAATTTTATTAATGAAGTAATTAGCTTGGGTGGATGAATTTCCCAAAGGCACTATAACACATTTTTTCATGCTGAGTTTTAATATGTGCCTTTGGCACCAGTCATTTGTTTGTGTTAGACCCTCTTGTACAATGCTGCCTTTTGTGTGGGGAATCTGTGATTGTTCCCAATTTCCAGTCATCTATGAACTTAGTCAGCCAGAGGCCTTTGGCAATAGTCTATACTTCCGAGAAATGGATGCCAAACAGGAGCAGGTCCAACATGGAGCCTTGGGGTACTACACTGATCACTGGTCTCCTGAAGGAGGTGGCCTCACTTATCCAGACTTCTTGTGTCCTATCTGTGAGATGACCAGAAGTTCAGTGATTTATGCAGGGATTGTTAGTTGTGAGAGTTTATCAACAATACCTGAGTGGGGTATTACATCGAAAGAGTGGGGTATTGTATCACCTGTTATATTATATATTAACATTTCAAACTGTGATTTTGTATGGCTTAAACCCCTTAGCATTTATGCCTTCTGACTTCCATATGAGGTAGACTTGGGTATGATCTTTGTGCATGTCTGTGTGGGTAAACATTACTGCTGAATGCCATCTTACATGCTAGCTTCCTACGCTGCCAATACCCATCAGGAATGCAGTTACATGACTATGCCAGTTTTGTTATACTGCGGGAGGCTAGTGCTATTGAAATTACATGCAGACCCCTCTGTGTTATATGTTAAGGGGCATGCCATCCATCACTTAAAGACTTATTGTTACAAGACATTTAGCCATTCATTAGATATTAGACCCTGTTGACTGATTTTCTGGTAGTATGTGGTTGTGTGAGTGTATTAGCCACATATGATAAGGATGAGGATGCTGCAGGCGTGCATGATCTGTTTTTCTACTGAGTAACCAAGAGGTTTTATAAGCTGCATCTTTCACTCTATCTAAACAGATGTCTGTTTTGGGCAGAGCAAACTTCAGGGTGAATAACTATGCATTGGGTTGTGATAGATATGGGGAACCCATTCCCTCTGAGGAATACAGAACAAACATCATGTTTTGGGGCTAATTTTGCTGGGGGTTGGGTGCTACAAAACCTGTATTCTCTGAATTCAGGCCAGTTTTTCAAAGCCTTCATTACAATTTGCTTATTTACTATGGTTCAGTTTATTGTTAAAGATATTTTAGGCGTTGGGAGAGACTTTAAGGAGGAATGGCTTTGTCCTCATGAAATAATTGTTATCAATATTCCTGGTGCCATAAAGTCTCCTCTTCAAATTTTCCCTTAGAACTAGCCATTTTTTTAGTTTTAGCACTCAAATCTGTTTCTTTGAGCTCAGCACTTGATCAGAACTCATTGTAAGCACTACATAAGCTACAAATTACTACAGCACTCAGCTTTCCTCACTTGTCTAGAGGAAAACAGTTTTTAGTACTTAATAAATAAGCACCTATCCAGGCATGTCTAAGGGTCAGCTCCTGGTGTTTTCTCCTGTCTACCTGATGAATCTGGGCATCTTGGGGCAATGCAACAATTGCCTCATGTAAACAGACAACCCTCTCCTCCTACAACCCAACACTACAACCCGTGAGAGATGCACTTATATAGCCAAACTGGAAGCAAAGCTCTCTTCACCCAAGACTGGACTAGACAGTCAAGAAGAGAAGGTAAACACTTGCACCACACCACACCCATCACATAGTCCCTCAAAACCTACACCACCAAAACAGACACATAGCAACACAAAACACAGACCTACATTCATGGAGGCTCTCAATAAAAATCTGCTCAAGCAACAGAGACCTCCAAAGCAGAAATGCATGCAACCTCCACCTCCCAATACAACCCAATTGACACATAGCCCACAAACTCAGTGTGCCACTCAACCACAGCCCATAAGGCATAACAACATACCCAACAGTCTAGTCATAGGTGACTCTATAGTCAGGCATACAGATGTTCCACTCACCAGGCTAAACAAAGAGAAAGTTAGTGTCAGCTGCCTGTCGGGCGCCAGGATCTGCCACATAATGCATGCACTCAGGTCACTCCACAACAAGTACAAATATGACTCTGTCATTGTTCATGTTGATCTGAATGACCTGAGATGTACCTCTCTTAACTACATAAAAAGAGACATGGAGGAGTTCTCCCATCTTGTAGCCCAGGCAGTTATGACCCTAGCCCTGTGTAGCCTCCTGCCATCACCCAGAATGATACCATAGTACAAGTACAAAATGATTGACTTCAACAATTGGCTAAGCTTCTGGTGTCATTCTAAGAGGATCCAGTATCTGTCTGCCTGGGATGACATGATTGACAGATCACGATGCTTTGCCAGAGATGGGCAGCACCTGCCGCCGTTGGGATTCCGGATAGTGGCTAAGGCTCTTGCCACCCCTACAGTGCCTTTTTTAGGCAAGGTTCAAATGACAAATTCACCTCCGTAACAGGTACAAGCAAGCAAAATCTGAGGGTAATGCTACTCAATGCTAGAAGTCTAAATCTCAAAATGCGTTCATTCGAGGCACTCCTTAAAATGGAGAACATCAACATCTGTGCAGTGACAGAGACCTGGTTCAAGGCTCCAGAGAGCACCCCTGCATTACCAGGTTATAATTCATACCACACCTTTCGGCCACCTAACCTGGACCAAAACACTAAAGGTGGAGGCATGTCCATATTCATTAAGGATGTCCACACCTCCAGGCTAGTTGCTCAGCATAATGCATCCAAGATTATCCAAGTGCAATTAACTCTCGACAAGACCGCAATCCAAATTGTAACTTGCTATAGATCCCACACCATGTCCCAGGATTCCCACTCCTCATTTTTTAATACATTGAAAAATATTAGGGTACAACCCAACACCCTAATAATGGGTGATTTCAACTACCCCCACTATTAACTGGGAAAACTACTCATGTACCAACTCTTTTGCTCAACGTTTTCTGGAATTCATAAATTCCAACGCCTTGGATCAACTTATCCACAACCCCACAAGGGGCAGCAATATCCTAGACCTGGTCATTACCAACATGGGTGACCGGTGTTCCACACCAGATGTCAATTCCTCGTTGGTCAGATCCGACCACTAGCTAATCAGCCTAGACATCCTCATCCTGCCCCCACCTCCATTAGGGAAACCACCGTAAAAAATTTCTCCAAAGCCAACTTCACGCTTCTTAAGTCAGAAGTGTTAAACTTCACAACACCCATGCAGACGGACAATAGAGGTATGACTTCTGAATCCTACACAAATGCACTTTATAAGCACTTACACGAGTGCATGGATCATGCTATCCCTAACAGAACCAAGATGCTATCCTCCAAAAAAAGGAAGCCAATCTGGTGGTCCCCTGCCATAAACAAACTCTACAACAGAAGAAAGAAACTGTTTCAAAAAAAGAGTAAAATCCCATGACTGGAAGAACTCCCTGGTCAGCCTCAGTAAGAAGCTGAGATCCCTCATAAAATCCTCCAAAGCTAGTTATGAAAACAAAATCACCACTGATTCTAAAGACAGCCACAAAGCATTCTATAGCTATGCCAAGAATCTCAATGGCAACACTCAGATCTGCTCTGAGTTGCAGCACAATGGCACAAAATATACAGAACCAACTGATATTCCCAACATCCTGGAAGATAGATTCAGTGCTAACTTAACCCCCTCTCACCCCCTAAAGGGCACAACTCTATACCCGAAGAATGCAAAGTTCCTGTAATCACGGCTGCACAGGTAAAAACCACACTCTCCAAAGCTAAGAACACAGCATCCATGGGACCTGACAACATTCCAGGGTGCATTCTACATGAAATACAGAATGAACTGGCACCCCACCTAAGCATCATGTTCAGTCATAGCCTCACCTCAGGCTTTGTGCCCACAGAATGGCGCACAGCGATGGTTATCCCACTCCACAAAGAGGGAGCCACCACGGACCCTGGGAACTACAGCCCCATTAGTCTAATGAGCCTGGTCTGCAAGGCCATGGAACTTATAAACAAAGACATTGGTAATCTCCAAACTCTGGACACCACCCAGTTCAGGTTTGTAAAAGGCAGATCATGTCTCCTGAACCTGATTGACTTCTTTGAAGCAGTCACCAAAGCCGTAGATGAGGGTAAGGTGGTTCACACAGCCTATCTAGATCTTGCAAAGGCTTTTGACACCATCCCCTACTCTGGAATTATAGATAAACTCACTAAACTAGGTATAAATCCCTATGTCACAAGATGGGTTGCCAACTGGCTTACTGGTAGAACCCACACTGTGAAAGTAACAGACTCCAAATCTGAATTCAGACCAATGACAAGTGGAGTACCACAGGGTTCAGTCCTGGGTCCTCTCCTGTCTGGTATCTACTTTTCTCAAGTACAGGCTAACACAGAAGGTCTTTGGCTAACGAGCCTAGGAGCCATAATTGAAACTCCTAATGATGTGGACATCCTACAAAAGGGCCTCACTGAGACAGACACCTGGTGTCAAAGCCATGGCCTCAAGCTCAATGCCAAAAGTGCATTGTCATCCCCTTTGGTAAAAACTCTGTACCCATGTGCTACCACATAGGTGGTAGTCTACTTAACACTGAAGGTGTGATAAGAGACCTTGGGACACAGGTGGATAGTAGTCTCTCCTTTGATAATCACATTGCTACAGTAGTCAGGAAATCCTTCTACGTGGCACACCTCATCACAAAAGGTTTCTCATCCAGGAAAAAAAGAGGTCATTGTTCCCCTCTTCTCATCACTCATTAGACCCATTATAGAGTACAACCCCCCTTTTGGTATATACCTCAGTAGACATCTACAACAACTGGAAAGGCCGCAAAAATACCTCACAAAGATGATTACTGGACTCAAACAGATGCCCTATGCAGACCGTCTCAAAAAACTCCAGCTTTACTTCATCACATATCGCCTACTCAGTGGCGATCTCTGCCTAACATACAAAGCTATGTCAAACCCAGAGCTGTTGGACATGCTCCACTTAAAGAAATCCCTCCAAGCTCACGCTCTAGGGACCTAAACCTTGTCACCACAATAAACAGAATATGCTGGAGGGATAGGTTCCTGTCCCAGAGACTTCTCATACTCTGGAACAAACTACCTATCTATATCAAACAAAGCTCCTCATTAGCATTCTTCAAGAAAAATCTTGATGACTGGATGGGAAATAGGAAATTCACCCCGGGGATCACCTCTGTGGCTCTGCTCGACAGGGGCACAGGAAAATAATTTTCCTGGGTGGCGAAAGCCAGGGTACCTTTTTGGCTAGGCTTGTATAGATCCTAGGGCCGATAGCCTAGTACCTACCTATGAACCTATGAACCTAAGATCACACAGCTCAATGGTTTTGGTTTTGGTTTATTGGCTAATTGCATATCAATGTAACTATGTAAAGTTTGATTTTGCCTGTATTATTGAGCTAAGGGCAAATTTAAAATACATAAACTCTAAGTATTGCTGTAGGATATGGAGGCTCAAATATCTCTCTTGGAGGAATTTCATTTAATCTGAGAACAAGAATCCTGGGATCAATGAAAGAATATTATCATAGTATAACCAGCATGCAATCAATCTAGCTGCAATGTGGTTATATTTACAGATGACTGATGCGGCCTGGACTTTTAATGCTATACTACACAAACAGATTAGCATAATTATTTGGAAGATAAGATCCATTAAATGAGCTGCAATATTTATTGTCTCTTTTACAGGCTAAATTGGGCACTGTGCCCCATTACACTTATTGTTGTTTTAGACAAAAGTCAAAGTTCCCCATTAATTCTAGATGGTGACTGACTAAAACACATCTTTGTTCTTAATTTGGCTACAGGGTGTTCCATCTCCCCAAGTATGTTAAAATGTAGAGACTATATTAGATTTCTTCAATATTTATGACTTGCAAATCCATGGAGAAATCATCATGAATAGTAAAAACAATTCACCCAAAAATGAACACAATGGACCTCAGAATCTTGAATAAGTTTCTTTTTTTCAGTCTTAGCACAGTTTGTGCATAAGACTAAAAACATTTTTATGAACATTTCTTGGTCAGTGATCTATGTTTGTGTAATCATGACCCCTACATATGAGATGAAGACTCACTCTGGAGAATCTTTTATGCATTGTTAAAAAGACAAGGCACACCTGCCAGGCTCAGGCTTTTGCAACTGTTAAAGATTATAAAGGAAGGCCCACAGTCATGGGCCACCAAGTAGGTGGTGACCAATGGTTTATTTTTTGATGAATGCAATTTTTGGGATACTGAGTTAGCTAAACACGACAAATGACTGCCTGGAATATTGTATTGCCTGTTAGTTTTTACTGTAAATCAGAGTTTTGACAGTAACTGTTTTTTTTAGGAAAGATATAAACACATATGACTTTATCTAGACAAGAAACTGTCAGGTTGTTGCATCTCAATAGACAGCAAACTTGATATCAGCACCTTAAGGTATAAAATACAATTTCAAGGATTAACTGTAGCATTTTCTTGACTGCTGGAATAAGAAGAAACCAAATGTTCTGTGGCTTACCTGATGTAAAACAGCATGAGATAACAAGCTGCTTCACCCAAAATCCACTATCCAGAAATGTTTAACCTTTTATAGATGTAATCAGCCACTTTTGAACTGAAGATCTGATAATCTCTATCAGCAAATTAGACAACTTAAGACAGGATATACTTTGATACACAACTTTTCAGGTGAGATTGAAGATGCAATAATTTCAGTACAATCTTGCAAATCTATGAGCTCCACTGGTTTGAATACAAAGGTTTATAAAGTAATTTGGGAAATAGGAGTACCCTTTACTCCTACTCCAAATTTTCAATGGATTTTTCAGTTGTATTGGTAACAGCAAGAAAACCTCTTATGTTAAAAACACAGTAGGACCCTCAGGAGGCTTGGTTATACTGAACAATCACATTTCGTAAAACTTGAAGTTACAGTTGTAGAGCAGGCACTGATGTAGTACAGGTGGCTATGGCATAAACCTGCTCAACTGAGAGCAAGTGGGATTTGTACCTTGATGTGACCCTTCATACTGCACTTATAGATTCAGATGCAGCCTTGTTGAATCTTGAAATGAGACAGAGTTCTGGCTAACAGGCAGAATCAGTGACAGTAATCTCTTTCTGAAGGTGATAGTCGGACTTTTCTTTCTGTCACATTAACCAGTATGGATGTCTCACTAAGTTAACATTATGTACTAAATCTCTGCTCCTCTCCTTTCAGTTTAGTGAACGCTAATAGTGTTCTAACTCCATCATTTTCTTTAAATTTTGGTACAAACAAAGTGGTGCACCATGTCTTATTTTCTCCTTAATCATCTCCTCAAGTCTGTGATCTGCTGTGTCAAGCATAGTCCTAGCATGCACACAATAAAATAAAATAAATAAAGACAAGGCAAACATGGTAAAATAAAGATCCAGGCCACCAAATGGGGACAGATCCTTTTAATAACACAAAGATTAGTGCTTTCGTCTTGTAGCAAGACTTCTTCAAATAGAAATGGAGAAAACTCCTGAACAAATACTGGTGCAAACTACATGCTTCTAACTCTCAACTCTCCCCTCAGCTCATTCAACTGTACTCTTTGGGTGACTGAAAGCAATTTGTTCCTGTCAGATTAAAACTAAATAAGAACATAATGTACATTTTTCTTCTACATTAGCTGGTCTCCTGAAGAACTCAGCTATGTAGACATTCATCCAAATGTTAATCCTGTAATGCTGAAATGCTCAGTACAGCACAGTTAAGGGCAGGATCCTCTAAGATTTGGAGTAGCGACCCTCCGTCTCTTATATGGGTAGAATGAATGCAATCAAAATGATAGCAATGGCTGGGCTTGCTTACCCACACTGTAAGCTGCCAAGACGTTTCAAATCAGATATGGTTTATATTCTTTACTATGGCATTTCTAACTTTATTCAGCTTGGGAGCAGATCCTACTTAATTATATTTTTCTAAATGACTCTTTGTTACAGAATAAAATCTGACTGCTGGACACAAAATTACTATTTGAAGTAAGCAACAGCTGCTGCTGTCCTAAAATTCTGCTGTCACCATATCAAAATAAATCCTAGATTTAAATGTCTCAGCACTGCATATTAACATTTGTACACTTCCTTACACGTCAGTGCCAAGTAAAATGAAAAGGTTCTGCAGCATATGGATATAAGTTAAGGATCGTAAGGCCCAGTCAGGAACTTTACCTACATCTACTGCAAGTTCTGCCCATTCTTCAACTCCTGAGGTGAATATGCTGCTGGCAGAATCAAACATTGCACATGTTATGATTTCATTCTTAGTGTTTACTAGGTCTCATCAATGGAGTTCTCTAATGCAGACTGCATGCCCCTCAAGCTTCTGTTCTGACTTTGTACTAGCTCTTTTGCAAACTAGTGAAACAATGGCACTGTCCCCCTGGTCAGGCCAATTGTTGTTATCCTTTCTGTCTCTGAGACAGTGGTCTTGAGAGCCTTTAAAACCTCAAAGAACTTGGTGACAGTTGAGAGTATCACATTCCTTGAAAACTAGAGTCCTGAGCTCACAAGAGGCTATGCATGTGATATGACAACACCAGGCATTAGGGAAATGGAATCCAGCAATAGATCATGAGCTAGTCAAGAGGAATGAGAAGTAGGGAAGGACCTGTAAATAGGCTGCCGTGTCTTCCAGCCAAAACTCTCTTATGGTGCATTCCAGTTCCTCTTGCTATTACACAACATTTGCTTCATGTCTAAACCATGAATCATGAGCCCTGGCATGGAATAAGCTCTAGGACTATCTTTGACCTCCTTGCTCCTTACCTCTACTGACCTATTTGGATGGTCATGATTGTGGACATATGTATGATAATGACTGATGGTTAGCTATTTATTTTTTGGTTCTATAAGTTCTTTTTTATTCATTTAACAGTACCACTGAATTGTAACTATCTTTACTTTCTATTTGCACTGTGCACATTTAAAAGATTCCTTGTCCCTGTAAATGTGTATAGTACACTCACTGTACTGTATGGTATTACTGAATGCTATTTTTTATGTGAAATTTGTCACTGCCTGTCTGGCCTGGGTTATTGCTTCAAATGGTCCATGGAACAGACCACCAACCCTGTCAACAAAGTTAAAAAATAACTAACTAACTAAATAAATAAATAGGCATGGGGTGCAGCCCCAAGAGGCAATGCCAGTCCTTAGCTTTCACACTTCCAGATCAGGCAGATCATCCATGCTTTCTTGCCAATCCCATGCAGGCAGGGTGATGTACTTCTGTGGTAGAAGATAAACATCCCCTGATCCCAGTGTCCTAAAATTAAGTCTGAAGACTGCTTAGTGCTTGATCCCTCACTAGTCGAGGGAGACCTCACACCCTGCATGACCTAGTGGGAGGAGTGATACACAGCTTTATCTCCTGAAGGTTCAAGGCTAGACATGGCCTTCAGCTGCTTGCTCTTGTGTTCATGTGATTTATGGGTAGTGCTGCATGGAGAATCTTCTTCTTGGTTTCCGTCTGAAGAGTTCTACTCTGCTGCAAACCTCAATAAGTGGGCCAACGACCATTTTGTCATTCATCAATGAGAATCTGGTTGAAACTCTGGCACATACAGCAGATGTCATTGTCATGCTGCAACCCAAGACAATATTGAGAGACCAGATGAAGGTAATAACTGGCAGTCTGATGGTCACACAGTCACTTCTAGTGATACTTATGCATGCAAATGTAGCACTTTAATGGCAAAAGACAAATATCAGGACTTAAACTGTGTGAGTCATAAAAGAACTAGGAGGCTCTGCAGGCATACTTGCTCATGCAGCAAGTGCATCACATCCCAGAGTGCATCACTGGAGATGCTTGGGCATGACTGAATGCAGGCGTCTGCTGAAAAAATGATGAATTCACATTGATCTTGTAAAGTATTCAAATATCAAAAGAACACTCAAGGAGGTTATTTGATATTAGATCAATGCAATGTTTCAATCTCAAACCCTTTACAAGGTAATTTGTCAGAATACTGCATTAGAAATAGGCATACATTATGTGTACCCTTATTAATTTCCCAATGCCAAATGGGTGGACCATTTGTTTTTCCTCAGTGCATTTCTTTTCAATATTTGAATCTTGGGATTAAGATGGATGTTTGAAAAAATAAGGTCTAGTAATGGAGCTTAGTTGTTGGTCTAATGACCGGAGGTGGGGTGGGGGCAGTAAAGTTTTCAGATTCCTCATCAAATCCCATGGAATCCGTACAGCATCAACGAAAGTGCTGGATTGATTTATAAATACAGGTTTCAGTTGATAGTTTCCAACACTGCATCTGTGTAGCTTCATTCTTGCAACTGAGTCTGCAGTCTAAAGCAACTTTGATCCATTTGTCTCTAGCTCTGTTTGAAGATTGAACTGTACAACTGATCATGTGCTACCGAAGCTTTGTTTTGCATTTCTCGAGGCACTCTGCAGCTCTACGTCTTTAACAGCACAAATGCCTGAGTAATTTTAATAATGTATAATACAAACAGTTAAGGTTAAATCAGAGAAAATATTAGAAGTGGATGGTAATTTAAAGATATATTTTTCATGTATTATATGTAGGTCATTTTAGGTTTGCTATGCATTTTCTTCAAACAGTATGCAGCTACAAAACAATAATTTTGATTATTTATCCATTTTTATATGTGTACAATGGCATATCAGCATCAACTGTTCCAGTCCTTTAAGAAAATTAGACTGGAGATCATTAAATCCAAACTGTTGCAAAATTAATTCTTTGTTATAAAACCATTTATATCCATTTGTATAACACTGATAGCTGCTATTCTTAATAAAATAAATAAAGACTGAAAAATGCAAGGTGAACCATTGTAATTCTGCTTTTCATAAAGACATTAAACTCTCTTATCCCTTCTTCCAGTAATCTGAGTATGTGAAATCTGCATGGTACCATAACTTAGTCTTTCAAGGATGCATGGGGGGGGGCACAAAGATTTTTTTTCAGATTGTTTTTTGTTGGTTTATGTTTTTTAATGATTTTTGTAAGGGTTCACACACTTTTGGCTATGCATTCCTGATTTTCTGAGGTACCATAGACACTTATTAATTCTGCCCTGCAAGGTAATCCCCACCCTCATATCTCTTTAGCAGTCCCTCTTATTCTTGTTTTCCCTGTAACTGCCAGAGAGTCATTATGTTTGGAAGATAGGTTAAGGGTGCCAGCCTAGCCAGATAGAATTTTGTAGATAATTCTGTCATTTGTAAATATCAATATAAGCCACAGGGTTGTTCTCTTAAATGGGAAAAAATGGAGTTAAATGTGGAACTGCAAAAATGTAACAACAGTGCACTCTGCTGTAACAAAGCTGATAAGTCAATTCTTTGATGTCAAAACACGGAGCCGAGATGTCTAGATAAAGGCATTCTGCCTATTCTTTTGAGGCCAAAGTTAATGGCTAGAATTTTCATGAGTAATTAATTTTATTGCTCTGGTTCCTGACCAGCTGCAAGATCAAAAGGGCTATTAATCTCTTAGTGTCTGCTAGCCTGGGAACCAGAAATAAATTATGTAATCTGCAATGAATCAGTGGTACTGTGTTATCAATTTAAGGACAGAAAGAATTAAAGCATTTGTCTTGAGAACATCCAACTCACCACTCTGCCTGTGTCTATATGTAAGTAGGATTTTAGAACTGTGTTTTCTCTTACATATAGCTAGGAAATAGGAAGATTGGGCTAGTTTGTTTTTCTGTGATGTCAGAACTTTTCTACTGTATTATTTTAAGTATTTCAATGTGATCTCTGAACTCTTGACTAGCACTGTGTAGTAAGAAGTATTGTTTTGTGTTTTTATTATTTATTATTAAATATTTTTAAACCTTTCAACTGTGTCTGTTTTGTGTAGAGATAATTTAAGCTCTAAGAGTACATTGCATGTATATAGTGATACTGTACCAAGTCACTCCAAATAAGTCTTGACTGTTTGGTTGCACTTACCATTTGGATAATAATATTGCACAGTATAATTGGACACCCTTTCATAAGGGCCTTTGAGTAGCTGATAAATATTAGCTGGGTGGTGGCAGTGATTTCTACCATATAGTCTGGGTAAAAGGGGCACAGCTGGAGAACCAGTGCCAGCCTTCCCCAGGAGTATCTGTGTGGTTGTATAAACTCTTATCTCAAAGTGTGTGTGTGTCAGCTACTTGGGCAGGGAGACAAAGCACTGGTTGGACAAAGAGGGTGCTGGGGGTTTTAGCTTGCCCACTAGGCTGAGATCTGGAACTTATAGCTGTGCCAGTGGGGAGTCTTATTGGGGACCTGGAGAGAAAGGGAAAAACCATCCCCAGACTGACTGTGATCTCTGTGTGCTCTTAAGGGAAATTGTACTTTACTGTGTGTGTATTTATTATCCTTTCCCTATATGGACACCCCTCACTGGTGTTAGGGGTGAAGATTGAGGCTCCTTGATTGCTGGACCAGTGCATGGGTGTCACAATATTCATGCTGAAGGGTATATGCCATGGAACTAGAACAACATAAAGATTATGGCTATGTGCTGTTAATGAGCTGGTTCCTGTAATCCAGAGATTGATTATCTTAGATACAATTTGCCTGTTTTATGACTTTGAGCAAGTCACTTTTAACCAAATTGTGAAATGGGCTACTTTCCTCAATGGTCTCCTGGACCACATTGATAGTAACTTTCTGTGAATATTTTCCTCTCTCATTGGCAGCATGCAGTGATGTTATGGTAATGTGCACACTTTTATATATGTCCACCTAAAATATCTTGGCCCCAACTCTGGCTATTAGCCACAGGTCACAATAGTCATACTGACTTCCACATAAGTGATTTTAAGACTAGTTTGGCTAGTCATACTCTATAGGGGCAAGGAAACCACAAGCTTATGCTAGTGACAGTGAGACCAGTTGTCTTTCCCTTCACCCATAGGCCAGCTTGGTTTATTTGTTGTAGTACGTCATGTAGTGAGCCTCAAGGACTGACTGTGAATAATGTTAGTAATCTGCAGAAAGGTGACATTTCTATACACTATTTGCTCTCCAAAAGGTATCAGTAGCCACCTTTGAGTGTCCTTTGTCTGTTTGTGTTTGAGCATTTCCTAGCATATATCTTAATAGGGTTTGCTTCCTTTTTAATTAATTTATCTTTATGTAATTATCACCCTAGGGTGGCATAATTTCTTGCATCATATGAGAAAAAAAGTATTCTAGCAACAATTATAGCTAATATCCTTGAATATAATTTGACCTTAGAATCATCATAAACACACATGCAGTCCTAAAATTCCTCTCTGTCCAAGGTTCTACCCTACCTCAAGCATGCAACCTTTCTCTATTTTAACATACCTGCTTTTCTCCATGATTTAAGTAACATTTCTACAGTCATTTAAGAATCTTCAGTCAGACATTTAACACTGCTAAACACTTCTTACATATTCCTAAATGAAGAGTATTTAGGATTTCTTACTATTTAATAAAAGTGGCAAAACCTGGATAAATGCTATTAGTTCAGTATATACATAACTTCTATAGAGAACATTTTTTATAAAGTGAGGACTGGATATCTTAAGCCATATATTCTGATATTGATATTAAACAAATGCAAAAATATATTAATATGCTCTACCCATAAAAAGTATTACTCTTACTTCTATTTCACAGTCTGAACTTGAACAAGTAACCCTCTGAATGTTATTTTACAATCAAATAGTTATCCTTATTTGGTATAAGTTTGAATTTTAATGCACCTATTGACAACATTTTTTTTCACTTAAAACCCATTCTGTCTTTATCCAGAGTCTTTTCTTATTATTTTCTCAGTTTCACAAAAGAAAAAAAAATGTAGGTTTCCCTCGGGACTTGGCTCAATAATCACAAACATTTACTTGCTACCAAGATACAACCATGATATAAAATTGTCTCCAAGATTAAACGAACGTATCAGTACAGATCATCTGAAATGATAGCTCTAGCCTAAAGGTAACTAAACTGCAAATGCAGTGTATAACTAGAAAAAAACAGTTATGAGAAGGAACCTTATCTTACGATTATTGATAAGGCAGAGAAAAATAGCTAGATCCTTGTGGATTTTCACTATTGAAGTTTAATGTTTACTTGTAAAATACTCAGGTGTTGATTATTAAAAGGCTTTTAGATAATTGCTGGGTGTAACAAATGCCCACTTTGTGTTCAATACACAAGCACTGCTATATATATTTGTGATGAGAAGGTGTGTTGCATCATCATATGCAAGATATAGGGCACATCAAGAAATGTCATCTATACAAGTGCCTGGGTTCACGCCAGCTGATAAATACAGGGTAATATGGTGAAATACATCTAAAGTGATCTACATTGCAAACAAAGGGAACAGAGTTCCACACTATATTAGATAAGTGACCCAGACAATGCCTTTGTAACTGCTTCAAAATTATATAAGATAATCTCAAGGAATACATTATCTTTGACCAACCTACCTTAGAATTTACCCGCTTTGTTCAAGCTGTACCAAGTAAGAAAGCAATAACTGTTAGATGCTGGGAAACAGTGGTTTGTACATTTTATATGGGATAAGAATGTTATATACAATGAAGAAATGTTGCTGTGAGATGCTAATACATTAACGTACTCAGCTGCTGATGGCTACTTAATATTTACTTTTGCTTGTGAGTTAAACTAGTCTAGTTAAGCTAAGGCTTGTTCAATTAAGCTCAAAAGGAAAATGACATAACAGAATAGAATGGGATAGGAAAAAATTCTATTGACCTTAAACTTATCATACTAGGAGTCTGTATAACATGATTTGAAATTTTCAAGTTCCCACATTTATCGAAGTCTGCAAAATAATTAATAAAAACATGACAAATGTTCATATCAAATCTACAAGTGTGTAATGAGTAAAGTAAACAGGAGTTTCTTTGATGCAAATGTGCACTAAGTACACAGCTACGCTATCTATACAGAATAATTCACAGAAACCCTGTATAAACATGTGAAGACATGCACTGAGGCTGCTGTACCTACCAGAAGCAACCACAGATTTAACATCAAAAACAAACCACACATGCTATATAACAAAAGAAAACATAGAGACAGGAGCTCTCTGATTCAACTAAGCACAAAACTAAGAGGTCTAATAAAGTCCAACAAGGCCAGTTATGAGATCAGGATAGCCTCCCTGGCTGAGGACAATCATAATGGTTACTTCAGCTATGTCAGGAACCTTAAAGGAAATAATCAGCAGTGTGCAGAATTGGTGGTAAATGGCACAACCTTCACGGACCAGGGTGACATAGGGAATCTATTGGCTGATACTTCACCTCAAATCCCAACTATCAACAGGGAGCAGGTCCTGAAGATGCTTATTAAGGCCAACAACTCTGCTTCACTGGGCACTGACATTATCCCTGGTTGCCTCCTAAATAGCCTAGAACATAAGCAAGCAGGACCACTTGAGGTAGTCTTCAACTACAGGCTCAAAGGATACGTGGCAGGTGAATGCAGGGCTGGAATGATCATCCCTCTTCATAAGGGTGGACCATCAGCTGACACGGGGAACTACATGCCCATCAGTCTGACAAGTCTAATCTGTGGAACAAATTATCACAGAAATGATCATCAAGGACACTAGCAACCTACAGACAATGGACATATCCCAATTTGGATTTGGTAATGGAAGGTCTTGCCTACTTAACCTGGTAGACTTCTTCAAGAATGTCAGCATGGAACTAGATGAGGGGAAATGGTGCATACTCTTCTATTTTGACATGGACAAGGAGTTCAATACAATATCCCACTCAGCTATTGTTGACAAACTCTCAGAATGAGACATAAATTGCTGGATTGCCAGATGGCTCACAGATAGGACTCAGGAAGGATTGTTGAAACCATCACCATCAAGATGCCAGTCATCAGTGTAATACCACAGGGCTCCATGTTGGGCATACTCCTGTTTGGCATCTACTTCTTGGAAGTCAAGGCTAATGTCAAAGACCTCTAGTTCACCAAGTTTACAGATCACTGTGAATTGGGAGCAATTATAGATTCCCTCCAACAACAACAACAACCTACAAAAGGATCTAACACAAACAAATGACTGATGTGAAACCACTGATTAAAACTCAATGCAAAGTAATGCATTACACTGTCCTTGGGGAAACTGTACACCCAAGCTAATTACTTCATCAATAAAACACTCCTAGGAGCTGACTCAATAGTTAGGGATTGTAACTATAGTTACCAGATAGTAAGAAAATAATTTTATGTCACCCAACTCATAAACAAGGATATGGCATCCAGATCCAAGGTTGTAATAGTACAACTCTACTAAGAACCAAAAATTAAAAGCAAAATAAGAATATCCTCAGATGAAGGAAGAAGTGCAACAACAGGTGATCAAACAACTTTTTTAGGTTAAGTGCATTCGTTCTTCTCCAAGAATTTCATCAGAACTACTAACATCAGAAACAACACTTCTTAAATACACATTTTAATTAATCACTTAAAACTAATGAAAATCATTGTAATGCTTCAATTTTAAGACAGAAGTAATCGAACCAGCATCACTGAATTCAGGCTTATTTAAAGTGTCTAACCTGAGCTGTCATCTAAGTTCAGAAATATCTAAGTGTTCATCTAAAACTTTTCCTTGAAGGTCTTTGTTAACTTGCTCAACGATCATAAAACAAAAACTATGGGAGCTAAAGTCAGTTAAATGTTTATATAATGCATTTGTACTTTTTTATTTTTAATATCTAAAGGATGCTCATATATACGGTTCCTAAATTTCCTACACGTTTTTCCAACATAAAAAGCAGAGCAGCATACACACTGAGCTAAATAAAACACATTTTTAGATATGCAAGTATACCATCCATTCACTCCACAATTTCCCCCCTCTAATACTAAAACTATCCTCACTTTTAATATAACACCACTGGGGGCAAGTACCACATCTAAAATCTCCTTTCTTTTTAACAGAACTACTTTCATGCATCCCACTCCTAGATCCAGATTCAAGATAATTTTTAAAAGTTTTATCCTTTCTATACACAACCCTAGGATTTCTTTTCAATTTCCCTTCAAACTCTGGGTCAAGGGAAAAGATGCTCCAGTTTTTATACAAACAATTCTTAAGGGCATCACTATCCACAGTATAAGTAGTTATAAATAAAATATCCTGCATTAAAGGGACATTACCTATAGAAGAAACAATTACTATTCATCATTCTGGCAGATAATATGGACAAAAAAAATCCTCTTTCCCTTTTTATACATACTTCCTATCTTATTTTACCTACACAATCTGATGAGTACCTCTTGATACAAACATCTTGGTTAAAAAAATCACTTTACTTAAAAAAAACCTCTCTGCATGAGAAACCATTCTTGCTAACTGTACAAATTGGCCTATAACAACTGCCTTATTTTGGTGGGCCGGATGCCAACTTGTATAGTGAAAATAATAATTAGAAAATGTAGATTTTTGATAAATATTAGACATAAAGCAACTATTTTCATAATATTTTGAAATACATACATCCAAACTATTAATAACATTCTTGTCATATATTAAAGAAAATTTCAGAACATCAACTGCATTATTCACATATTCACAAAACTGCTTCAAACATTCAATGGTACCACCCCACACAATGAATATGTCATCCAAAAAACAAATATATAACTTACATTGTTGATAAAATTGACTAGAACAATCAAAACAATCTTCCCATTCAGCCATCACATAATTTGCAAAAATAGGATCACAGGCAGCCCCCACAGCAACTCCCCTTGTTTGCTGAAAATATTGTTATTCAAAAAACAAATAATTATTATGGAGTACAATCTCCATTAAGGCCACTGACATATTCACTTTAGTATTCTCAAAATTCATATGCTTACATATTTGCTCTTCAAACCATTCAAGGCCCACAGTATGGGGGATGAATGAATACAAATTATGGACATCTAATGTAACTAACAATAACCAGGAATGAAACTCTACTTCTCTCAACTTTTGTAAAAAATGCCAGAAATCTTTACATATCTGTCCAATAACCCCCAAGCCTTCATTTAAACATTCATCAATAAATGTTCCTATAAAATATGTTTTAGAACATGTAGCATCCACTATAGGACAAAATGGTGTTTTATCTAGATCCTTATAGATCTTAGCAATTACAAATATATTTGCTACAACCGGTTTGTCATTAATAAGAAATTCATATTTGTTCAGTTCTAACAATCCATCCAACAACATATCATATAACAAGAAATCAGTTGTATCAAAGGCCCTATTACTTTCATTATGACACACTTCCTCATAGGTATTCTCTAACAACAAAGCATTCATATGATTTAAATAATCAGTATGGTTCATGACCACTAGCCCTCCCCCTTTATTGGGCTTCATTACCAGAATGTCATGATCATAAGACAATTCAAGCAACAATCTCCTTTAATTCACTGTTAAATTATTGCATAAATTGTCAATATTCTTAGATATACACTGTAAAACATTTCTAAAATCATTTTTTACAATGCTTTTCCGATAATAGAATGCGGTTGTTTAAGGGGGTCTGTATTATATAAACAGATTAAAATGTCAACTCACCTTTGCTTGACCCCTATTTCCCAACGTTGCACAAAATCAAATGGTCAAATCATAGATTTCTTTCCAAGGGGAAAGAAATCGGTTGGTCATTCTTTTAAATCTGCCCTTTTCCCAACTGTAGGGTGATCTCGGAGTTAGTATATTTAGTTAGAAGGGGTGTGGGGGCAAAGCCCCTCACTTTAATAGTGTTTGTTGTAATGCGGTGTGTGTGTTTGGGCTACCAATTTCTTTCCCTTGGAAAGAAATTGGTGATTTGAGGGTACGATGTTGTGCAGTTTCAAGAAGTAGGGGTCAGTCAAAGGTGAGTCTACATTTTAATGCTTCGTTTATATAATACAGACACATTTAAGGGTGGGTTAAACATGCTCAGTTTATGCAGATTTAAGGAATTAAGCATATTGAGATTAGGATTATTCCCATGGTTAAACTGGAAAGCTAAATTCAATTTTCTAACAAACATTTTCAAGTCTAAAAGCACATCCTCAACATTTGCCTTCTGGTGGGCACAAAAGTTAATCCCTTAGATAAAACATTTACATGCTTTGCAGCAATGTTTTTGTAGAATAATTGAAAACTTTAACATCATTAGCAGCATTAACAATAATGTTAGGCATAATAAACCTATCTTCACATGTATCATTATCACTCATTATGTCCATTTCATATAGTCCCATAGAACCAAACGTGATCTCATTCACAGTCTCAGATTCATTTGCTTGAACTGCTGTACCTTCTGTAACCAGACTTCCCCTTATTCCAATGTTTGTCATCCCAATGGTTGAATTTTGACCTTGCTCCCTGCCTGATATAAACATCGTTGGTGTAGTGTGGATTCCAGGAGTTTGAGCATTTCTGCTGATAGTTCTTGATATGATCCAACCTCCTAGGAAACTGCTGACCTAAAGGGGCTAAACTAGATACACTTCCGTTATTTGTAACTTCCAATAACATCATCTTATCCTCCCTCCGTGGTTCTGATTCATTAGTGGAGGGACAATGGTTGCCTAGAGAACCAAGATAATTTGGATAGGCTTTTCCTCTTTTATATTTGTCACTGTCTCTTTTAATTTCCTGAAGCTTCTTGGAGAAAATAGTATGACAAGCCTTCTCAGCTTTATTAATGATGTTCACAAAGTTAGTCTCATTCTAATTGTTGGGCAAGTGATTCCATTTAAGCAGTATTATATTTAATCATCAGTTTCATTATGTCGAAACCACCCTGGTCAAATATACTGCAAACATCTTTACATTTCTGAGTTATTTGTTAACCCATTTGGATACTGCCAAAGACGTAATTCTTTCGGAACCTGTTGCATGTCAATATTCTGAGTCAAGTAATTATTCTCTAATTGAAGTTGTTTTAGACTTAAATAATAGTTTATCAAAGAGATATATAGAATCAACAAGAGACCTACCATGGGTTTCACCTGGTGACCTCTGTGGAACATCTGAACAAAAATTAAACTGGTTAGTTCTCCAATCCATAGGATTCTTAGGACCATATCATTCTGCTCACAAATAGCTTCACCTGTAGGCTGAGTTAAAGGTAGCCCCAAACTACTAGTTTAATTTTTGTTCGGACGTTCTATTAACACCCTTCATCAGAGGTTACAGGGAGAAATAAATATACTACTATTAGGATGCATTCCAGTTTTGGAATTAGTAAATTAATGCCTAGAGCTTTCCTTGTTTTGGGGGTAAACACATTAATAAAACATCAGAAGAGTTTTTGTCTAAGGATTCTTCAAGTGCACATCTACTTCTGCTGCAGCAGAATGACTCATTTTTTTAAATAAAAGCAGATTAGACCAGTGCTCATTTAGACATATTTTTCAGGAGCTGCAGTCAGTGCCCATAAAAGTTTGATGTGTGAATTTTGGAAAGAAAGAGGAACAGATCATTTAGATAGTATAAGTTCTTCTGAGAGATTAAGATGCCCAATATAAGTTAATGTTCCTGTTTAATAACGTATCAATGTGTTCATAATATGGGATAACATCATGTAATTTGTTTCCATATGTAGGGCGGTGTGGGTTGGGAACATAAGAATGGAAGTCCAACTCTACATCTCTGTCCTGAGACTGAAAATAAATTGTGCTATTTTTTTTCTTTGGTGGGGGTGGTTGTACTGTTAGATTGTTACTTATTACAGCAGATTTTGGACTCAGTCTGGTGAATCTATATTTTATTGTTCTATATGATGTACAAATTATTATCTGGACATCTGAATATGGGAAAGCCTGCAGCATGGTATGGCTGATTTTGTATCAATTTGGAGGCTCATTTAGTAGGTAATGTGGTTTACTCCATGGATTGCTCGCTTACTTGTTGATCTTTCATACTCCCTGAAAGGAAATTATGGCGTAGGCATAGGTAATAAATGTAACTGATATGAAAACATTTTAGTAATTTTAATTCTAAGCCATTTCTTGCAATAACTTTCAACTCTTGAAGCTTTTCGGTGATTATCAGCAGTTGCTTTAAAGCCCTTAGTTCCTCTTAGTCTTTCTATGGCAGATCTTTGCATTCTTTTAGATACAGTCTGTTGAGATTATGTGCAATATGTGTAAGCTACTCTGGCTTATCTGCAGTGCTAATAACTTTCTTTGCAATTTTGCAAGTGTCTTTAAATATACTATAGATTGGCTTGCAGTCTGACTCCACAGTAATGCTTTTTCGTAATATGTAGTTGTGGAACTTTGAATCCAAGGATTATTGCTAGCATACAATATTCTGCTTATTTTCTAGCTATCCTGTGTACTATTTAATGACTTAGGTGCATGAGCAGCAGGTGTGCCTTCTTATAGCAAAAGTGCTGCCAGCTCTACTGACTTGCATGAACTTTTGGTTTGTGAGTAGTGTCATGTCACAGTATTTCAGAGATGGTCCTGTGGTGGCTAACATCCCCAGCAGCTCAAGACTCTTTTTGATCTACTGACCAACATCATAGTGCATCATACTTTAGCACGTTTCTCTATAACATGGTGATTTTTAACAATGGTATAATAAACTTTGATATGCATTAGGTTATTCCCAAGAACTGTACAAAAGACTTGTCAGCAGAATTTTGCATATTTGCAATAATATGAAAATATTGTTTGCATGTGGGCGCAGACAATTCTCATGCATCAAATGTCTTATTGAATTCAGAGAAGTGATACTTATTTGAGATTGGTTTTGCCACCCACCCTGCTTATCTTATTTGAGATTGGTTTTGCCACCCACCCTGCTTATCTCTCTAGCTGTTGTTCCTGGGCTCATGCAGCCCTTACCCCCACAAGGTTATTCTTTCTGGGCTTTTCCAGACATAAATGTAGTCTAGGTAGGCCCAACAGCATCTCATGGTGCTTATTATTAGAAGCATTTACAGAGCAAGGGATGCCTAGCAAGATAAGCGATACAGTACTGAGATTTATTTCAGACGAGCTTTCTTGAGTTGGAAACTCTGCAACTTTAATCTATCTAACCTGATCAGTCATATGTCATGTTCCTGCTTTGTAGCATGCCAGATTAGAATGAAATCAGTACTGCTAGCAATTCATTCTAATCTGAATAATGTTTGATGAAGTTTGTTGAGATCACAAAAGACAGTCCTAGGACATGTGGCTATATAAAAGTGCATTAAATGTGCAGAGTTTGAACTTGTTTCAGCCAGTTTAATTTGACAGGATCCTGGGTTTGCATCAAGTACTGAGAAGAATTTATTATTAAGCAAAGCTGAAACCATTTCTTCATACACTGAAGTGGATAATAATCTTTCTGATCTATTAAGATCTTGAGGATCATAACAAATTCTCACTTTGCACTTGCTAATTAGTGTCACCACACTACTCATCCACTGTGTAGTTTCTGTCTGCTTGACTGCAACTCCTGGTGACTCAGTGTGCTTTAATTCTTACACTCTTTTTGCCTTAACTGTAAGAGGTACTCTGTTAGCTGTCTATCACAAGAACTGCAGCAGATAATATTTTTTATAATATCCATCCTGTAAACATCCTAAGACTTCAAAGAAAGCAGCATACATTTTCTGAATATCATTCACATTCTGTGTCACAGTTTCTATATTCTATAATGTATGATTCTCAGAGGTTTCTCATAGGTTTGTTTCAGTGTATGGGCCCTTTAAAGCCGGGGAGAGCACCCCAACAATGCACGGTTATAATGCTTTCCACACATTTAGACTAGCTATTTCACAGGCAGGGACTAAAGGTGGAGGTGTCTCTATTTACATCAAAAATAAATATACTTCAAAGCTGGTCAAACAGGAAAATGCACTTCAGCTGCTCCATGTTCAAATCACCATAGGCAAAAATCCAATACCACTTCCTTGCAAGCTATAGGTCCCCCTCTATGACCCAGGAAACCTATACCATGTATTTAAACTTATTAGAAACACTAACCATCCAATCCAATACCATATTCATGGGTGACTTTAATTACCCCTCCATTAACTGGGAATCCTATACTTCATCAAACGTACATGCACAGTGAGTCTGGATTTTGTAAACAGAATCTACCTGGACCAGATAGTCAATACACTAACCAGGGGTGCAACCATACTGGATCTGGTCCTCACTAATATGGGACATAGCTGCATACCCCCCTACTGTAGTGCCTTCCCTGGTAAGGTCAGACCATAAAATGGTTGCCTTTGAAGTAAAAATAAAACCTGGACACCCAGCTCAGCCAGGAATATTCAGGAACTATTCTAAGGCTAACCTCTTGCTATTAAGTGAGAATCTGACAAAATTTCAAACCCCTATAAACCCTGAGAACACTTCTGCCTATGCAGAATTGTTCACAGAAACCCTGTACAAGCATGTAAATAGCTGCACAGAGGCAGCTGTATCATCCACGAAGAAGTACAGAACTTACTCAAAAAACAAGCCACCCTGGTGGAATCACAAAATCAATTGGATGTATAACAGGAGGAAGATAATCATGGCAAAAATTAGGAGGTGTAGCACCCAGAAGGATAAAAGCACTCTCATCAAACTAAACAAACAACTTAGAGGACAAATAACGTCTACCAAAACCAAATTTGAGGTAAGTTTGGCCTCCCAAGCCAAGGACAACCAGAAAGCATTCTTTATCTATGTTCGCAACCTCAAAGGCAATACACAATTGTGTGCAGAGCTCATTGTAAATGGAGTCACCTATACTGAGCCAGAAGATATAGAAAATCTCATGGCTGATAAATTTAGCTCCAACTTTACTCCTCTCTCTCTCAACCTTCCCTCAGGAAATATCATCAAATATTACTCCCCCTAGTATCACTAGGAAACAGGTCCTTAATGCTCTTTCTAAGACCAAGAACACTGCATCAATGGGCCGAGACAATATCCCAGGATGCCTTCTAAATAGCATGAAACATGACCTATCAGGGCCTCTGGAATTACTGTTTAACTGCAGCCTCCAAACAGGCTTCATGCCTCATGAATGTAGGAAGGCAACAACCATCCCTCTGCACAAAGGTGGGCCATCTACCGACCCATAAGCCTCACTAGTCTTATATGTAAACCCATGGAAAGAATTATCATGAAGATGATAAATAGAGATATAGTAAACCTCCAGACACTGGCCCCAACCCAGTTTGGTTTTGTCAAGGGCAGATCATGCATACTCAACGTAGTGGACTTCTTTGAGAAGGTCACCAAAGCAATGGATGAGGGCAAAATCTTTCACACTGCCTACCTTGACCTGGCCAAAGCATTTGACACAATACCCCACTCAGACGTTGTTGACAAATTCAAGAGGTTAGGTACAAACCCGTATGTCACCCGGTGGATAGCCAACTGACTCAATGACAGGACCCAGGAATTTAGAATTGGGGAGTCCACCTCAACAAAGAGGCCAGCCACAAGTGGATTCCATCAGGGATCAGTCCTTGAACCGCTCCTTTTTGGAATTTACTTCTCAGAAATCAAGACCAATGCCAGGGGTCTCTGGCTGACTAAATTTGTAGATGATTGCAAATTAGGAACTGTCATTGAATCTCACACTGACACAAATGTTCTCCAGGAGGGGCTGACACAGACAAATAACTGGTGTCGGAGCTATGGACTAACACTAAATGCCAAGAAATGTATAATAGTATCCTTTGGGAAGTCACCCATCCCTGATAACTATCATATTAACAGCACACCCCTTAGAGCTGACCCAGTAGTCAGGAATTTGAGACACACATAGATAGTAATCTAGCCTTTGATCATCACATGTCTACAGTGGTGAGGAAATCATTCTATGTTGTGCAACTTATAAACAAAGGTATGGCATCTAAGTCCAAGGAAGTCATTATTCCACTGTATTCTGCATTCATCAGACCTATCATTTAGTACAAAGCACCCTTTGGTATGTACCTAACCAGCATATCCAACAACTGGAACATCCACAGAGGTTCCTCACTAAAAGAATACAGGGCATATGTAATATGTCCTACGCAGGCTGCCTCAAGGCCCTATCCCTGTATTCTGTCTCCTACAGGCTGTTGAGGGGCGATCTATGCCTGGCATAAAGGGCATTATCAGACCCCACTCTGATGGACCTCCTGGATATCGACAAAACAAACAGTAGCAGAATTACCCATTCTAAAGATGTAAACCTTACCTGTGATATAAATAGGACCTGGCAGAGAGATAGGTATGTATCCCAGAGACTACCTCATCTATGGAACAGGTTCCCCATCCATGTGAAGCAGAGTTCCTCCCTAACCCAATTCAAGTTCAACTTGGACAATTGGATGGGAAATCCAAAATTCATCCCTGGTTTGGCACCTATGTCTCTAATGCAAACAGATAACCTGTAGATGGTTCATCACCCAGGCCCATGCTTTCACTTATGAAGGGTATCAGAAATTTTCAGAGATTTGGGTGGCAAGGCTAGGCTTAAAAGGCCCTTGTGGTCATTAGCCTAGTAAACACCTATGAACCTATGATTCATTAAAATCCAATTGAAATTAATTATTTCCCATCCATTTATTAAATTTATTTTTAAAACACTCACCCGTGGATTCAGCAAGCCCTGCACAGTGTGCAGGAATAGTGCAGGAGCTCCTGGAGGCAATATGGCGGCCGTGCGCTCCTGGAATAAGCTGCAGGGACGTGCATGAGCACTCCTGCACTATTCATCCACGGACACAGCTCCTGTATGCAAATTACCCCATTTGCAGGTGAAAACCATGCAAATGAGGTGAATTTGTGATCCAGGAAGCTGTCAGACGGCCGTGCAGGACTAGCGTAGTGTGCAGAAATGTACTCGGTTAGTAACGAGTAAATTTCTGCAAACTACAAAACGGAGCCATGAGAGCTCTAAATAAAGTGTGTATATTATGTGGAAACCATGCCAATGGCCAAATATATGGCCATTGGCATGGAAAACAGTTGCGAAAATAAAAAAAAACAACATTTTTTTTAGGCAATTTCGGTTGTTTAAGTGTAGTGCGCAAACGGGATTGGATTGAAAATATAAAAAATAACCTGACATAAGCATTCTAACCAAAATCACTATTTTGCCATTATACTCAATGGCAGGCAGAAGACAACAGGGCCAGTGAATAGTGGTTGCTAAGGGGGGGAGGCTCAGTGTGGTACCTGTAACTATGCATTAGCAGGCAATCCTATGCAAATGAGGGGAATGATACTGAATGCCAGATTTCCCCTCAAAGCTAGCCAGCACCCAACAGTGTAAGTTCAGGAATAGCATGGTTCAAGCTTTAGAGTTAGCTGACATCATAGGTGGGTGTATCAGGCATACTGTAAGCGTATTGTAGCCCTGTGGCTCGGGTTTGCCCTCAGCTTAGCAGATGTAAGCAGGGGTGTGTGTCTGAGGCTGCCTAGCACTCTTTACATTGCCTAAGTGGGTTTGCGTGCTGCACAACGTGTTTAAAGGGAAAAAAAAGTAAACCAGGAAATATCAGCTCTGTGCAGATTTGAGCACTGTGTTTGTGTGGTGTGCCTCCGGGCTTAAACAAGAAGGCAATGGGAAGGAAAAAAAGCAGTAGGAAGGTAATCAGGGAGAACTAGCATAGCTGGCAGGTGAAATGTATCAGAAAAAGCCAATTACACAGGCAGCAGCCCAGCCCAGCCCAGCCCAGAACACTACTATAAACTATGCAAACACCTTTCTCTCTGTTTTTTCCACATACTCTATAGCATCGGTGTATACAAGCAGGGACATTTTAACAAACATAAGCAACAAATTGATAGGGGCTACAGCAGCTATACATCAACATGTGGAAGAGGCTGAGGGTGGGTGAGGATGAGAATGCTGTTGACCAATCCATAGTGAGGAGACAGAGGAGTGTACAGATCCAGGGTAACCTACCAGGGGCTACATGAGCTGGAGATAGTGGAGAGCTATAGGGAGGACAGGGACCTCCTACAGCAAATTGTTGAGCTGTGCCAGCCATGTCTGACACACAAAACTAACAGAGAGGAGCCCATCCCAGTGGACACCAAGATATGTGTAGGCCTAAGAATACTAGTCACAGGTACCTTCCAAAGGCCAACTGCGGATATCATGGGGATCTCACAGGCATCAGCATCCTGTGTACTCCATCAATTCCTGGATGCCATGTCAGCGCATGCCAGTAAGCACGTATATTTTCCCAACACCCGCGAGGCATTGGCCAGCAATATATGTCTCTTCCACCAAATAGCAGAATACCCTGAGGTAGTGGGTGCTATAGACTGCATGCACATACGTATCAAAGCACCACCCGGTGAGCAGGGTATAGTCTATATCAACCGCAAGGGCTTCCCCTCCATCAACTGCCAGGTCATGTGCGATGCAGAGGGCATTATAATGAATGTGTGTGCTGGCTACCCTGGAAGTTATCACAACTCCCACATCTGGCATCTGATGCAGCTGTACCAGAGACTTGCCAGTGGGGACATCCCTTACGGTCACCTAGTGGGGAATGCTAGTTAAGCACTGGAGCCATGGCTGATGGCACCCATCAGAAACGCACACACACCCAAACAAGAACTCCATAATGAGGCACACACACAGACCAGAACTATAATATAGCATGTGTTTTGGATGCTCAAGTCACAGTTCCAGTGCCTGAACACATCCGGTGGAGCCTTGCAGTACTCACCAGCTACATGTATTCAAATTGTCATCGCATGTGCCATGCTACACAATATGATCCTGCAGAAACAGCTGCAGCAGGAACAGCATGGGGCAGGGCCACACAGCCCCCCACCATTGCCAAGTCTTGCACAGGCACAGAGTGACTTGGAGAAAGAACAACATGAGCCTGCCCCAGTAGGCAGAAGGAGGCATGCCAAGTATGCCCTGGCCTTGGCAAAGAGATAACACATAGCACATACACTAACACAGTAGGGGACCCAGGGAATGACACCGCTCTCTGACTCACACACACAGTAAAAGGGATGCCAAACATGACACTACCTGTGCTCAGCCATGTATAAGAAATGTACTATGTGCATCCGACATAGGCAGCCCTCCCGCACCATCCTCAATACTAGCACAGCCACAAGGTAAGTCACTCTTCCCACCAATTGCCGAATGGAGTAGTACATGTTGTTACTTGTATCTATGGTATAGATGTGAGCATGCAAGGGAATCGGGTGGATGAATGGGATGCCAGCAGATAGTAGACATCTAGAGTGGCAGCATGAGATCTGTAACAAATACTGGTGTCACCATAGTAGCCAGTACTACACATGGTGACAAAACCCACTGCAGGAAATGTGCTGGGCCACATATGTCCATATGACACACACATGCCAGTCAGGGAGGCTCACATACCTAACAACAGTCTCAGCCAGCAGGACAGGTGTAGACAAACACAAACAAAGGCTGTTATAAGGTTTCTGATTGATGGCTATGGGTAACCTCCCCCCCAGGCCTACACAGACAGACTACAACAGGTCAAGCAGTGGGATGTTAGTTCTGAAGGGTAAGAAGTCAGAAACTGAAATGTAGGTCAATCAAAGCTAAGACCTGTAGTACACTGATATGCCTCTAGTCACCATGATAGGTTAGAATACAGAATGAAATGGAGTACTTGACATACTAGTACAATCATAACAAATGTGTACAATTGTCAGGTGTGCCCCCCAATCCTATGTAGAAGTGTAGTAACAGTCTGCTTTGCCCCCCCAATCCGATGTAGACACATAGTAACAGTCAGGTGTGCCCCCCAGTACTATGTATAAATGTAGTAACAGTCTGGTGTGCCCCCAATTTGATGTAGACACATAATAAAAGTCAGGTGTGCCCCCCAATCCTATGTAGAAATGTAGAGACAGTCGGGTGTGCCCCCCATTCCTATGTAGACATGTAGTAACACACAGGTGTGCCCCCCAGTCCTATGTAGAAATGAAGTAACAGTCAGGTGTGCCCCCACAATACGATGTAGAAATGTAGTAACAGTCAGGTGTGCCCAACCCAATCCGATGTAGAAATGTAGTAACAGTCAGGTGTGCCCCCCCAATCCTTTGTAGAAATGTAGTAACAGTCAGGTGTGCCCCCCCTTTTCTATGTAGACACATAGTAACACACAGGTGTGCCGCCCAATCCTATGTAGAAATGTAATAACAGTCAGGTGTGCCCCCCCCAATCTGATGTAGAAATGTAGTAACAGTCAGGTGTCCCCCCAATCATATGTAGAAATGTAGTAACAGTTAGGTGTGCCTCCCCAATCTGATGTGGAAATGTAGTAACAATCAGGTGTGCCCCTCAATCCTATGCAGATATGTAGTAACAGTCAGGTGTGCCCCCCATTCCTATGTAGACACATAGTAACACACAGGTGTGCCCCCCAATCCTTTGTAGAAATGTAGTAACAGTTAGGTGTGCCCACTCCATTCCAATGTAGACACATAGTAACACACAGGTGTGCCCCCCAATCCAATGTAGAAATGTAGTAACAGTCAGGTGTGCCCCTCAAGCCTATGTAGAAATGTAGTAACAGTCAGGTGTGCCCCCCATTCCTATGTAGACATGTAGTAACACACAGGTGCACCCCCCCAATTCTATGTAGAAATGTAGTAACAATCAGGTGTGCCCCCTCCCCAATCCGATGTAGAAATGTAACAGTCAGGTGTACCCCCCAGTCCTATGTCGAAATGGAGTAACAGTCAGGCATGGCCCCCCATTCCTATGTAGACACGTAGTAACACACAGGTGTGCCCCCCATTCCTATGTAGACATGTAGTAACATGCAGGTGTGCCCCCCAGTACTATGTAGAAATGTAGTAACATGTATGGGTAGGTATAATAGTGGAGCACAGGTAGTATGCTGTATGTTGTGTGAGAGTGGTCAGTATGTATGCATGGTGAGGTTTGACCTGGTGGTCATTGCCCAGTACTGCCGATGACAGGGCGAAGTCCTCACAACTGCAGTGCCAAACACAATGTTTTCCAGTATAACACATTCTAGCAGTAAGCCATTGTAAATGTTTGGAAGTAATATGTGTCACCATCTGAAACATGGACATGGCATGACTGTCGGCCCAGATATACCAGCAGTACTCAGGGGGAAGTACCCCAGACAGACAGTCTATAATATGTAACTGTCAAATGGACACACCCTTGGAACTGTACATACAGGTTTGCAGCACATTATCTGGGCTTATAGTAGGGAATATCAATGTCGTCTGGCCAAACACTGGCAGACCACAAAGGTCATAGGAATAATGTATTGAGAAACAGCTGATTTCCCTGCAGAAGCCAGCATAAGTGGAATGCCCCATGCATATCTGTGAGTCAGATGCAAGTAGTGTCCATAGCACACATGCACCCAGCTCATCAAACCACCACCCACAGGTACCTCTCCGGTCATATCCCTGCTGTTGGGAATGAGTACAATATGATCCCCACCTGTGTATGGCAATAGCAAAAGAATGCAGCATGCAAAGCAGGTGTCCCATGCAGGTGTGTTCCTAGCTATAAGCAGCACCCTGCCAGCATCCACACCACTGGATCAATACTGACAAAGTATTGACATGAAAACCTAGTACACCTACCCTGGCACCCCAGGGGAATATACTGTATTGCAACCTGGGATGGTAGGACTGACAGAATGCCACGGGCTGCTACAGCTGGCCTGCATCACTACCAATTGGCCTACAATCCTCTGCCAAAGGCCTGTGTCTCACCTGTACTGCCAATGTATGTTATGTCATGGACTCCCAAATTACAACATAACACAGTCCACAGAATCCATATGCAAGGCCATGTGGACAAATCACAGCAACATGTCCACCATGTCCTACTGCATGAATTGTAGACCAACACTAATTTACTGCTGTGATGAGGTGATAACTATAGGGAAATATCAGAGAATGTTTGCCTAATGTATGGAAGAGAATAGAATAATGGGGGTGGGGGTGGGACCATGGGAGGAATAGAGTGTGTGAAGTCCGAAACTTAGCCGTGTGCACATACTATCCCTGGCTAAAAACACAAGAATGGGTGGCTACAAACCTGGTCATAAACCACAATGTGTAGGGGTAATGTCCAGAATTATGATACCTGCCTCTGGGAAACCTGTGTGAATCTGTACAGCTGTGAGGTATTGCCACAGCAAGATATGGCCATACTGTCACGTTGATGGATGTATAAGTATAGGATCCTCTGCTACCACTGTACCAAGGTGCTGAACCAGTTACACAGACCCAGCAGCAACTGTCTGCAGCTCCCCCTCCAGAATGGCATGAGTGTGCAAGAATATCTAGGCATTTGACCACAATACTGGACACAGCTGCAGTCACCCTGTGTTTCCCAGGACATCACTGCAAGCAAATATGTCTACCTGACAGTACTTGATGACATAAAACATCATAGTGTATAACAGTACACATGTCTGAATATCTCTGCTAACACCAGGACCATGTAGCAGAAGCAGCACAGAGACAACTACCTACAGTAACCCACTTTCCTTTGCCCAATTTGACCCCATATTGTCAACTGACCTACAGATATCCTGCAGAAACAGTTTGCTAGCTGTAGGTGTAGAACATAAAAGTCTGCACTGGAGTACAATCTACCTGGAATGGATTCACACATCCAATACAGAAGGTCATACTGGGCATGCTCCCACACTTAGAGAAATGAAGGCTATGTCAAACAACAAAATATTGAAAGGTCATACTGGGCATACTCACACACTTATAGAAATGAAGCCCATGTCTAGCAACAACAGCAGACCATACATATCTGACAGTTGCAGATGTTAGTGCATACACTCCTCAGTATGCACCAGTCATGCTTTGCACACACATTGGATAGGAATACACACATATATCCAAGGACAACATGTTATAATATGCCAAAAGTACACATACATAGATGTGTGGAAGAGCGTGACAGTGACAAAGAGCAGTCCATCATGAGGCCTGTCCCACCCAGCACACAGCCAATTGGCTAAAACCACATGATGTGTAAATGTCAATCACCGTAGACATTTGCCTCTGGAATCCTGCAGCATTATAGAGTCTGTGGTGCTAGTGCTAACTGAGCAACATGACTGTACAAGTCAGTAGTCATCTAGCAGTTGTATACATGTACCTGTGGAATATAAGCCTGTGTATGCCTGAGTGTGGTGTGTCTGCCTCTAGATGAATGGGTTATGGCCCATGCACACACACTCCCTCCCCATTGCCCTACTATGGCAAGCCTGCAGATGTCTTCACCTTGAAGTACACCTCTCAGGACATAGCAGTCCATTGCTCTCTGTGGCATGTCTTATAACTGCATAATGCTGTAGTGTGCCATACTACTTGTGTAGGAGTTCTAATCCCAGACGTGACAACCGTGTGTGTCTTTGTCTGTGTAGGGATCAATGCTTTTTAGGCTAGTCACACTCACTACACTTTCAAATGCCCAACTTTGGCATGCTGGCTGATGACATTCACTTTCAAATACACCTTTGGGGAAGTAGTATCCCAGTAATCTGTGTGACACGTCCTATAACTCTGTAATGCTAAACTAGTTAGGTAGGGGTTCTATTCCCAGACATGGCAAGTGTGGATGTATGTGTGTTAGTTTGTCCATGTAGGGAGCAATGCTTTTGAGGCCATTCACAGTCACTACAACCTCCAGTACCCTTCTTTGGCAAGCCTGCTGATGTCATTCACTTTGAAATACATCTTTGGGGAATGAGTTACTCTCTAATCTCCATGGCACATCCTACAACTGCATAATGCTGTACTGTGATAAACTAATTAGACAGAAGTTCTATTCCCAGACATGGCAAGTGCAGATGCTTGTGTGTGTTAGTTTGTCTGTGTAGGGAGCAATGCTTTTGAGGCCATTTACAGTCACTACAACCTCCAGTGCCCTTCTTTGGCAAGCCTGCTGATGTAATTTATTTTGAAATACACCTTTGGGGAAGAATAGTCCAATAATCTCTGTGGTGTGTGGCATGTCCTATAACTACGTAAGGCTGTAGTGTGATACACTTGTTAGGTAGGAGTACTATTCCCAGACATGGCAAGTGTGGATGTCTGTGTAGGGAGCAATGCTTTTGAGGCCATTCACAGTCACTACAACCTCCAGTGCCCTTCTTTGGCAAGCCTGCTGATGTCATTCACTTTGAAATACACATTTGTGGAAGGAGTAGCCCAGTAATCTCCATTGCGTGTCCTATAACTGCGTAATGCTGTAGTGTGATAAACTAGCTAGGTAGGATTTCTATTCCCAGACATGGCAAGTGTGGATGTTTGTGTGTGTGTTAGTTTGTCTGTGTAGGGAGCAATGCTTTTGAGGCCATTCACAGTCACTACAACCTCCAGTGCCCTTCTTTGGCAAGCCTGCTGATTCATTCACTTTGAAATACACCTTTGGTGAAGGAGTAGCCCAGTAATCTCCGGGGCACGTACTATAACTGTGAAATGATGTAGTGCAATAAACTCATTAGGTAGGAGCTCTATTCCCAAACAGGGCAAGTGTGGATATTTGTGTGTGTTTGTTTGTCTGTGTAGAGAGCATTGCTTTTGAGGCCATTCACAGTCAGTACAACTTTCATTGCCCTACTTTGGCAAGCCTACTGATGTCATTCACCTTGAAATGCACCTTTTGGGGAAGGAGTAGCCCAGTAATCTCCGTGGCACATGCTATAACTGTGTAATGCCGTAGTGTGATGTACAAGTTAGGTAGGAGTTCCAATCCCAGGCATGGCAACTGTGAGACTTGGTGTGTGTCTCTGTGTTTATCATTCGTATCCTGTGTGGAGGTGACTGTTAGTGTGTAACAACTGGACTCATTGTGGAGTGGGTTTTGCAAATTTCTTATATGGTTGGCCTATTGTATGTCACAATGTCCACCTTACAAGGATAACAGATGTCAAATAGCAGAGAGACTGGGGTTGCCAATCTATACCCCTACATCTGACATCAAGCTACAGCAGACTACAGAGAGCATGGCACCATATCCCATCACTACAATAGACACATAATTGCAGACAGTGCGCATTCACTATGTTCCCCACTGGACGCCTGCAACAACTGTAGTGCCATCAAATGTGACCTACAAAGAACATACCATGCCTTAAACACATGCCCTGTATGGACAGATGCCACTGACACAGGGGAATACCTGTATTATGCTGTCAATGTAGGTGCAGGGCCAACCTGGTGACCATTGCCAGTTCCCACCACATGAGGCCAGGAATGGCACATCTGATGATGATCTATGTACACAACATGGCACGGACAGCCAAGGTACAGTTCCACATGTCACAAAACATGCATGTGGGACATGTGCATATCCCAGACACCATCCATGTCATGGACTATAGACACATACATGGCAAGCATTGCACAGCACTGGCAACCCACAATAGTAACCCAGATGACTGGATGGTGAATACAGTACCCACCTGTGTGGGCCAATCCAGACACTACCCCCTGAGCCACACTGCAGACCATTGTCATGTGACCTGATAACAAGGTATACCCTTCACCTAGCCTTGTACAGCCTTCTGGCACAGTCAACCACTACACACCTGTGAAGCAATGCACCCATGCATGTCAGTACTGGCATCCTGTGTCTGTGTGTGTATGGAGTATATGATTACGACCCCATTCACACTCACTACACCTCTGATGGGCCTACTGAAGCAAGTCGTCTGATGTTAGATACCTTCACATACCCTTTTTCCCATATATCATGCAGATAACCCCTGTGGTGCATGTGATACCTGCGTATTACTGTATTGTGGCAAACTAGCTAGTTAGGAAGTCAATTCCTGACCCTGCTAACTGTGTTAATGTGTGTGAGTCCCTGAAAGAGTGTGGCTCTGCTGATGTTGACACCTGTTCATGTGGACAGGCATGTGTACTACACCTACCTAATAGCTCCTATATCAGTGTTGCAGATGTCACTCACCATCAATATACCTTTGGAGAGCTTCCCAACATGTAAGCTATGTGGCGCATGCAATAACTGCATAGACATGTGATAACAACACATAGTCAGACAGGGGTTTGAAACCCTGTACTGGTATGTGTGTGACACAAACATGCTTAGGCTTTACTCTCCCACCCACTCCCTGTCTTACTTTGTCTCTGTCTGTCTCCTTCACTCCCTCTCTGGTGGATGTGGAGAAGTACACCTACTGTGCTTAGGTAGCAGCTTGTGTTTTGTAAGTGATGCTCATGATCAGCTGATGGCCTCTGCATGAACTGCAGTTCCCCTCTAGCTGATTGCATGTGGAACAGCTGCTGTAAGATTCCCATACCTAATTGCTTGGAAACACACTCCAATATTTAGGAACATCATGTGGGTGTTGGGCCTTTTCATTCACTGTGAGCAGGACCTCATGTTGGTGTTTGGAAAACAGCATCACAGATGGTATTGGGATTTACCTCTAACAACATACACTGTGGAGAAAGGCCAACAAACAGGAGGGTGATGTGCCAGACATGACTACAGAATGTAAGTGTTGCTCTTCTGCATTTGGAGTAATGCTGGTTTAACAGTGTGTGTGTGGATATGGCTGGTCTACATGATTTAATACCTGTCATGACAGTGTTATGTGTTTGAGGAAACGCTAACCTGTAGGGTTATCTGCAGACTGGGCAGTGTTTGGAGTCTTATGTTTCTTGTGTTACTCACAGATTACCTATCGTAGAACTGCAGAAGCACAGTCTGAGGATTGTAGTTAGTACATGGTGACAGCCATGAGAGTTACTGACGTCATATCCCTCATAGGATATATGTCACACCAAACCCTGTTACAACAGTAAATGTATGAGGGTATCACAGCAGCATGCCAATATTGGCCCAGTGTTTGTGGATCCAGCCACAAGTTTGTCAACCTATGTACATATGTCATGCAGTAAGAGGTGCATATGTTCTGAACACCATTATTTATTGACATCATACCTGATAACAAGCCAGTCAAATATCAGACTGCTATACATGTTATGTATAGTAGGGGGTTATTTCTGAGGACATAACCTTGGCATTATGTGGTTGTGTGTACAGTACTGGGGTCTGTGTACTTATGGTGATTGTTGACAGTATGTGTATTGCGAATACGTACATTGGCCAGTGGACAGACTGTGGTAGATGCCACTCTTCTTGGTCCTGTTCTATCTGATGTTACATGCTGCTCCAGTGTATAGTACTCTATTGGCTCACATGTTTCTAGGACCAAACACACATGTGTCCCATACCACAAACAAGCATTGGACCACATTGTGTCACGACCCAGTTTATGTAGGGTTAGTGTGTGAGTGGCACATATGAGGATGGCGATTATCAGACAGTCCATATAGTGTCATATTAAGCTTGCATACCATATGTGGCTGTGGCTGTGTTCACATTGGTTGTGGCTATGTACTTTCTCACAGATGTCTGTTACTCTGTGCTATGACATGCCTGTAGAGCCTGCTGTATTTGCAGGTACATGTGTATTCCCCCATACAAAATGTAGTCCAGTATTGTGGCAGTCTGCCTGTAGTTTGCACAGTGCATTGTTACATGCCTAGCAGCTTAGTCTAATTACCCAGTGTGCTGTTATGTCCAGATATTTGCAAGACATACTGCTGCCAGGCCATCATAACTGTTGTGCATTTCTAACAAAGCAGTGGGATTCTGTACGGATGCATGTCACTAACTACTGGGTAGTATGTGGCCATATGACCTCTGCACCACCAGTTATTATGTGTCAGGACAGACAGGGATGTGTGAATACATAAACTGTGTGGGCATATGTAGTCCAGTATTTACGTGATATACCCATGTACATGGCTGTTAACATCCACATTGTCAGGCTTGGTGCACATGTCTCATACAAAGGGGATCTGTGTACATCTCTGGACTGACCAGAGAGTGCCAGACTGTCCACATATATTGGTCATATCTCTGCCTTAGTCCACAGGATCATTACTGTGCTATCAGTGGTACTGTACTATGATGTCCTTAGGATGTCTGTTAGTAACTGATGGCGTACATGTCAAAAGCAGATGTGACCTCAAACACACAACATGTCTGTTAAGAAAACCCCTGTTACAGTAGCAACAGTCTACATATATACCTGCAATACATACACGACTTCCCCTTGCACTAAGAAGTCGAGACTATTGGTGCTGAGGTAGGACTTCACTCCATGTTCTGGACATATGGTAAACATATATGTGTGTGTGTGTATGTATATATATATATATATATATATATATATATATATATATATATATATATACATATATATATATATATATATATATATATATATATATATATATATATATATATATACATACATATACACAGCTATATATGTCTACACATATACAGATATAAAGATGTATATGCACATATAGTTGTGGATATCTACATATATATCGACATAAATAGGTATATCTGTATATATAGAATGTACATACATATATATATATATATATATATATATATATATATACAAAGAGATCTATAAATGGCCATATATATGATGCACTATAAAGATGTGTATAAATACATATATAGGACTAGATATGTGCATGTACAAGTAGATATATATCTACATATGTATATGTATATATCCATATCCTTGTCATGTGTAAATATTACTGTTGTGTATACCTTCCCAGATCTATCACACCATATGTATCTGATATGTGCATATTTAGATATAACAACATATGTAATGCAACAGCAATATCACTAACAAGTACAACACAGTTGTGGAAGTTACAACAATTGTTCAATATTATTCAATATGTGTACTGACAAATATATTGGGAAAACAACAACTGTTTTCATGACTGTCATGGTGCAGTAGTTAACTGCTGTGACTATAGTGTACAGGGTCCTGGGTTCAAGACCTGCAAGGGCAGTATATTTGTTGCTGAGCAGAACAAGGGCTGTTGGATACAGAGTGTTTAAGGCACTTTTGAGCAGCTTTAAACGTGTTTGCTTGGGTTTGCGGGAAGCTAAGTGGTGCTAATGTATGGTTAAACATACAGGCGCTTACACCATGTAGGCTTCACTTACCAGTGCACAAATGTGCTCAGCTGTTATATTGCAGAAATGCCAACACCTGCTAAGCATGGCTCAGGCCTGGTAACCAGTGCTCACATCCCAGTCTGATAACATAGCAGGGTAATGACATCTGTAATAAGTGTATGTAATGTCATATACAAAACATGCGTCTATGTGATGTCATTACAGTAGTAAGGGGTGTGAGTATCATGTCTAGGACACTCGAGTATATAAGACCTGTTCATCACTCTTATCCATGTGACTATTTTACATACAAGGGTAGTAACCGAGGTTAAGTACCATCACAATGGCATTTAGTGTATCATGCTGTTACTACTGTTGACAGTACTTTCCCAGGCAAAGAGTAGATTGCTAAATGTAGTACTGGCAACAAGCACCCCTGCATGCATAGCTGGACTCTGAGGCCTCACTGCCATGTTCCTGGTGTGTGAGCTGTGTCACAGTATATATACCCTACTGGATAATGATCGGACATGTGGAAAGTAACTGTTGACTACTGGTGCCAGATGTCTATCTGTTGGCACATTGATCCTACTGCATAGCTAGTTGCCAAGATAATGTCTGTCAGTCCCTGTACAAATGTGCAGATGGCAGGTTTCCAGCTTGGATATGTATAGGCAACCTATGCTTGACTGACACTGACATGTCTGTCCAGCTGTGTTATAACTGGCACAGATAGGGCACAACACCCTATATGCACCACATGCCTTGGGTACCTTCACTACATTACCACAGTCAAAAGAACATGCTTGGATATAGGTCTCCATCACAGACACTAACCATGTGTTGTAATACATGTCACATACATGTCAAATGGATCACTTCAGTGATGATTTGCAGGAGGCACCCAGAGGATTGGCTGATGCATGTCACTCTCACCCTGAGGGACACAACACTTGTGTCTGTCAATAGATTGCCTGCTGCCACATGGCAGGTGGCATGATGCCACTGTACACACATCCGATACACTTCCTATCTCTCCATGGACAATAGCCAGGTACACACGTATTACCACCTGCAGCGATGCACCCCAGTACTGACAAATGTGTACGTGTGCATTACTGAGGATATCAGTGTCTATGTTAGTACACCTGTAGTTGGGAATACCATGAGGACATTCACACCCACCGCAACACCCATTGCCATAGATAGATGTGGCTGCTGCTGTACCAGACATTACATGTACCCTGTTATGCTCCTCTCTCTAATGGCTACCTGAGCCTTGCAGTACCAGCACAACAATGTTGTACAAATGGGCTGATAGGCATAGGATACCCATTGAGTTCCAGCAAGTATGTGTATGTGTGCATGTGTGTATATTTGTAGGGTACAGCATTCCAAGCCCACATATTCCTATTACAATACACATTGCCACACAGTATTATGGATAATGATGTTGCTGCCCATAGGTGAGGCATGACAATGCATCATCCTACTATGCCTGTGACATGTGCATTAGATGCATATCCCTGTAGCGCCACTGTTGGGATGGACAATGGGTTGTATCACAGTCATGGGCAATGCATGATGGTGGGTATGTCAGAGTGCCATCATGAGTTCCAGTGTGTACAATATCCACAGTGGGGTGTGGATGCTGTGTACACTGTCATTACACCATGGTACCCCCAGTACATGCCCCATGTACCATTGTATGGTGACCACTGTCACCATCAACCATACAGGTAACTGATAACACAATCCAGCCCAGTTATACATGTGCTGTGTGCAGCCTACCTGTAACACATTGGGCAAACTGACAAGTTAGTTCGCACCGATAGGCCCAGATCTCTTGGATGTGTGTCCGCCTGTTATGTGTCTGTTAATGTGTGTATGGCGGTATGTCACACTATGTATTGTCCATATACAACCATTACATCCTCCATTACCATACTGTACATATCTGGGGATGTTCTGTATGTAACATGTAACCTGGAACACACCTGATCCTAAACGCTGTCTGGTGTGTGCAATGAAAGCCACACACATCAGTAGCATTACATACCTAGGTAGGGGTCTAGTCCCTGTGTTGCCAAGTAAGAGTGCTCATGTATGTGGATGGATCTACATCAGGTTGCTGATTATACATGTCCCAATGGGTCACCTGTCCATGTTTCACAGAAAGTAACTGTTATACAGACCTGTGACATGTGTTCAACTTTACCCAGGATATGTCACAGCCATGGTGTCACCACAGTGCCATACCCCTTGT